>NC_084620.1:45108938-45226438 GCF_033978795.1 Nerophis ophidion
CTCCTGTTGGTAATATTAAAAGCATCTTACCTGCGCATCGCTTTCCTGGTTCCTGCGCATCGCTTTCCTGGTTCCTGCATTTAGGGGTCGCTTACTACAGCTGCCATGCGAGTTTGTGACATATTATACTCTATAAATGTTGGTCTTACTTAAAAATGCAGACATTTAGTTGTATTCAGTGTTAAAAAATATTATATGGCTCTCACGGAAATACATTTTAAAATATTTGGCTTAAATGGCTCTCCCAGCCAAAAAGGTTCCTAATCCCCGTTTTAGGTCATGGGTGTCAAACTCTGGCCTGCGGGCAAAATTTGGCCCGCCGTGTAATTTCATTTGGCCCTTGAGGCAATATCAAATTAACATTATAGCTGGCCCGCCGCTGTAACACCATATTCACTGCTAACACTCATACTCGTCAACCCTCCCAATTTTCCTGGGAGACACCCGAAGTTCAGTGCCCCTCCCGAATTTCTCCCGATTTCCACCCGGACAATAATATTGGGGGCGGGCTGTAAAAGCACTGCTTTTGGCGTTCTCTACATGTCGCCACGTCCGCTTTTCTTCCATAAAAACAGCGTGCCGGCCCACTCACATAATATATGCGGCGCATACACACACACAAGTGTATGCAATGCATACTTGGTCAACAGCCATACAGGTCACACTGAGGGTGGCTGTATAAACAAGGTTAACACTGTTACAAATATGCGCCACACTGTGAACCCACAGCAAACAAGAATGACAACCACATTTCGGGAGAACATCCGTAACACAACATAAACACAACCGGACAAATACCCAGAACCCCTTGCATCACTAACTCTTCCGGGACGCAATAATATACACCCTCGCTACCACCAAACCCCGCCCCAACTCAAACCCGCCGCCGAAAAAAGGCCTTAAATTTGTGTTTTTATTTAATTTGATATGCCATTGATATTTTTTAATTATATATTATTTGAAACTGGATTTTGCATGTCACTATAAAGTTATATAAGCCTTGCTTGGTCAATATTCAATGCAAAACTTGTTTGGGTCCCTATTAAAGGGTTAATTTGTTCAACATCGGCCCGCGGCTCTGTTCAGTTTTAAATTTTGGCCCGTTCTGTATTTGAGTTTGACACCACTGTTTTAGGTGGTAGCGTCTATTGTAGCGTCCCGGAAGAGTTAGTGCTGCAAGGGGTTCTGGGTATTTGTTCTGTTGTGTTACGGTGCGGATGCTTTCCCGAAATGTGTTTGTCATTCTTGTTTGGTGTGGGTTCACAGTGTGGTGCATATTTGTAACAGTGTTAATGTTGTTTATACGGCCACCCTCAGTGTGACCTGTATAGCTGTTGACTAAGTATACTTTGCATTCACTTATGAGTGTGTACAAGCTGCTTATATCATGAGGCTTGGCCGGCACGCTGTTTGTATGGAGGATAAGCGGACGTGACGACAGGTTGTAGAGAACGTTAAAGCCATTGCCTTCAAGGCACGGCCCCCAATATTGTTGTCCGGGTGGAAATTGGGAGATATTCACGAGAATGGTTGCCCAGGGAGATTTTCGGGAGGGGCACTGAACTTCGGAGTCTCCCGGGAAAATCGGGAGGGTTGGCAAGTATGAGTATTAGCGGTGAATGCGGTGTTACAGCGGCACCGCCTCTGTATAATACCGGCGGGCCAGCTCTAATGTTAATTTGATTTTGCCTCCAGGGCCAAATTAAATTACATGGCAGGCCAAATTTGGCCCACGGGCCAGAGTTTGACACCAGATGTGGCTCTTTTGATCAGTGGTCCCCAACCTTTTTGTAGCTGCGGACCGGTCAACGCTTGATAATTTGTCCCGCGGCCCGTTGTTTTAATTAAAAAATAATTAAAATTAATAAAACATTCTTCTGCGGCCCGGTACCAATCGAGCCACGGCCCTGTACAGGGCCGCGGCCCAGTGGTTGGGGACCACTGCTTTTGATGAATGCACCTGGCTCTCAGATAAATCTTCGCTGACATTGCTTAACGGTAAGTAATGAATAATTCTGCTTGTAATCACATTGTCAAAAATAACGTTCAAAATATAAAACATTCTTATGCCTTTTAATCCATCCATCCGGTTTCTACCGCACCCGTTCAAGAAGTTGCATTAATGGTAAGAAGGTTTAGCTCGCTTGGTAGAGTGGCCGTGCCAGCAACTTGAGGGTTGCAGATTCGATTCCCGCTTCCGCCATACTAGTCACTGCCGTTGTGTCCTTGGGCAAGACACTTTACCCACCTGCTCCCAGTGCCACCCACACTGGTTTGAATGTAACTTAGATATTGGGTTTCACTATGTAAAGCGCTTTGAGTCACTAGAGAAAAAGCGCTATATAAATATAATTCACTTGACTATTTGTTGTTGGTTAGCTTCAGAATAACAATGTTATTAAAAAGAATACGAGACTTATTATACTGTAAAAATGTATGGCCTTACTTTGAAATGCAATCATTTAGTTGTATTCAGTCTTTAAAAAAGTACTAATTGGCTCTCACGGAAATACTATTTAAAATATTTGGCTTGTATGGCTCTCTTAGCCAAAAAGGTTCCCGACCCCTGATATAGCATATAACTGAATGCAGCTGAGATAGGCTCCAGCACCCCCGCGACCCCGAACGGGACAAGCGGTAGGAAATGGATGGATGTTTTGCCATTTGGAGTTCTATAATTGTTTGTATGCAGAATATTGCAAAAAAAAAATATATGGAGAAAATTGTAAGTTTTTTTTAATGTTTACAATGATACAAAACAAAATGTACAACTAATAAAAAAAGAAAAAATGTATCTCTTCCATATAAAATACCAAAAAAAAAAAAAAAGAATCCAAATTTACCTCCAAAATATGTGAATACAATCGACCACAATCCAATTTGACAGAAATGTATCTATTTGTAAAGGTAATCACCAAAAAAGTAAAAAAAACACAAAAAGTGAGCATTTTGGTGATATTATTATTATTATTATCCATCCGTTTTCTACCACTTCTCCCTTTCGGGGATCGCGGGGGGTGTTGGAGCCTTTTTTTTATTTTATCATTTTTATTTTTATTTTTATTTTTATTGAAGGCCTACTGAAACCCACTACTACCGACCACGCAGTCTGATAGATTATATATCAATGATGAAATATTAACATTTCAACACATGCCAATACGGCCGGTTTAGTTTACTAAATCGCAATTTTAAATTTCCTGCGGAGTTTCTTGTTAAAAACGTTGCGGAATGATGACGCGTGCGTGTGACGTCACGGAATGTCAGGCAATATTAGCACAACACCACTTGCGGCTAAAAGTCGTCTCTTTTCATCGCGCAATTAAACAGTATTTTGGACATCTGTGTTGCTGAATCTTTTGCAATCTGTTCAATTTATAATGGAGAAGTCAAAGTAGAAAGATGGAGTTGGGAAGCTTTAGCCTTTAGCCACACAAACACACGGTGATTCCTTGTTTAAAATTCCCGGAGGTGAAGCTTTACTATGGATCAGAGCGGTCAAGCGAACATGGATCTCGACCACTTGTCAACCGGCAGATTTCGGTGAGAAAATTGTGTTAAAAAGTCGCCTCTTACCGGAGATCTGTGGAGTTTGCGCCGTCCTTATATCTGCCGTGACTTCCCTCAGACACTGGCCTCAAGACACCTGTGGACACACCCCTCCGACTATCACTAAAACACTAACAACACAATAGAAAGATAAGGGATTTCCCAGAATTATCTTAGTAAATGTGTCTAAAAACATTTACCCAATGCAATCGCCTTTTTAAAAAAAACAACTTTATTTTATTATTGTTATTTTTTTCTAGTCCTTCGCTATCATTATCATCCACAAATCTTTCATCCTCGCTCAAATTAATGGGGAAATTGTCGTTTTCTCGGTCTGAATAGCACTTTTTGTTGGAGGCTCCCATTAAAAACAATGTGAGGACGTGAGGAGCCCTCACCCTTGCGACGTCATCGTCTGCGACTTCCGGTTCAGGGAAGGCTTTTTTATCAGCACCAAAAGTTGTGAACTTTATCGTGGATGTTCTCTACTAAATCCTTTCAGCAAAAATATGGCAATATCGCAAAATGATCAAGTATGACACATAGAATGGACCTGCTATCCCCGTTTGAATAAGAAAATCTCATTTCAGTAGGCCTTTAATCAGTCCAACAAAATAACACACAATAATACCATCAATCCATCCATCCATTTTATACCGCTTGTCCCTTTCGGGGTGGTGGGCGGTGCTGGAGCCCTATTTTGTTTGATTGGTTATTCAATTTTTTTTATTAATCAGTCCAACAAAAAACACACAACAATAACATCCATACATCCATTTTCTACCGCTTGTCCCTTTGGGGGTCGCGGGGTATGCTGGACCCTTACTTTGTTTAATTTTTTTTTTTTTTTTAATTAATCAGTCCAACAAAATAACACACAACAATACCATCCATCCATCCATTTTCTACCGCTTTTCCCTTTTGGGGTCGCAGGGGTGCTGGACCCTTATTTTTTTATTATTTTTTTATTAATCAGTCCAACAAAATAACACACAACAATACCACAATATTACAATTCCAATTCCAAAACCAAACCCGGTTTTATATCAGAATAGCAATCAACAGAGCATTTGAGAGGACACACAAACATACCACAAAACAATCCAAAAGTACTCAAAACAAAAATGAATAATATCAACAACAGTATCAATATTAATAAGAATTCCAACATAACCATGATTAGAAATCCCTCATTGACATTATCACCACAGCCATTTAAAAAAATAAAAATAAAAACCTTTAAAAAAATGAACAATAGTGTGGCAGTGGCTTGCACTTGTGTCACATCTCATGAGCTCGACAACACATTGTGTCCAATGTTTTTTACAAAGATTTAAAAAAAAAAATCACATTTTAGGTTCATTTAATAGTTAAAACACATAAATGACGCATCACTATCTAAACTAAATGCAGTTTTTTTCTACTGGTATCATTTCCATAGTTTATGTATACCAGTCAGTATGTATTATGTGTGTATACCAGTAAGTACGAGTTGGACTATCTACATCCATCCATTTTTTTAGTATAACCCTTTTTGTTATGATGCATATATTTAACATTTTCCTAAGGGAACTATCTTGCAGGAATCAATAAAGTACTATCTATTTATCTATTGAAATAAATGCATTTTTACTCTTTGATGACACGTTACTAAATTGATGCAGATCACCAAGAATAAACATTTGCAGGTGTTTATGTTTAAGAATGTGATTGCATTTTTGTAATATTAATACTGCATTGTGGGGCTCAAAAATAGATGTTTAGTGTAAATATAGAACAAGTAAAATCCTTTACTGGTAATTAATGTAAATATAAAATGTACAATTGAACTAAAATCTAAATAAACACAGGCACATTTCGGATCAACATTAGAATGCACAAATAACATAAATAATTTATTTTGCAATTCAACTCAAGCAATTTACAAAATAAGAACATTTTAGGGCTCCATGGCATTTTTAACAAACTATACTGTAAATAAGACCTTTCCCCCATAATATCTCAATTAAAACTCCTACAATCAAGTGAAAAAATATTTGCTTTTGAATACATGCTATAGGCCACACAAGTGTAAGTCCACGTGTCTTCATTTGAGTGTGAAATATAAATTCTATTTTTTCAGTGTGAAGCAGCGATGTATTGCAGAGCAAAAGAGGCGGAAGCTGAGAGCCACCAAGAAGATCAGCATCTTTATCGGCTCCTTCCTTGTCTGCTTTGCTCCCTACGTGATCACCAGGTACCCTTCAAGATTTGGATTGTTCACTATCCAGCATTAAAAAAAAAACATGCCAATGTGCATTTTTCATCAAAATATTTGGGTCTTTTTCAGAATTCAATTGAGTTTACTGGGATTAATCACAAATCAAAATGATTTTAACAGCACTTGTATTTACCATATTTTTCGGACTATACGACGCACTTAAAATCCTTTAATTTTCTTAAAAATCGACATTGCGCCTTATGACCCGGTGCGTCTAGTGTACGGAATAATTTTAGTTGTGCTTACCGAGCTCGAAGCAATTTTTTTTGGTAGTGAAGTGAATTATATTTATATAGCGCTTCTCTTTAGTGACTCAAAGCGCTTTACATAGTGAAAACCCAATATCTAAGTTACATTTAAACCAGTGTGGGTGGCACTGGGAGCAGGTAGGTAAAGTGTATTGCCCAAAGACACAACGACAGTGACTAGGATGGCGGAAGTGGGGATCGAACCTGGAACCCTCAAGTTGCTTGCACGGCCACTCTACAAACCGAGCTATACTGCCCCACTTAACATTACAAAATGGTACATTGTGTAATGATAAGTGTGACCAGTAGATGGCAGTCACAAATAAGAGAGATACGTGTAGACTGCAATACGATGGCAGTCACACACAAGAGATACACAGAGACTGCAATATGACGCCAGTAAACAACACCAAAACTTTAAATGTTCCATTGAAAATATAGAACGTTATACACGGCACTCAAAAATCTGTCAAAACATTTTAGTATGACTTTGAAGCCGCACAGCTTGATGGATTGTCGGCCCATTACGACTACCGTAGTCAGAGATGCAAATATTACTATGGTGTGTGTATGAGGACCGCAAAATGGCAGCCTTTGACAGACATATTATCTAGTGTTTTGTTTCACAATATTATGCAAAACCAACTTTTCTTACCTTCTGGTACCTGCTGATGTGTATTTGAGATCCGCATAAGTCCTGAATATTTGCGCACGTCCGCCACTGTAGTACGTGTCGACACCGTTGTCGATAAGCTTCTTCTTTTTCACTATCTTCTTGTTATGTGACATTCACCCTCTGCTGTTGCCATTTCTGATATAAAGTAGTGTAAAGTTTTAACTTATATCTCGCTATCAAATCGCTAAAAACTACCGGTGAAGTGAGTGTACATGATTCACCCACAGAACTTTAGTTATTAGAGCGTTCCTGTCGGACGGGTTTTTCACGGGACGCATATCCGGCGTTGTTGTTGCATTATTTAGCCACAAGTGAGGAGATGCTGCTCAGTTATTGATTGAAGTAAAGTCTGAATGTCATTAAAACAGTTAGCTCCATCTTTTGACACTTCTTCCACGCCCGTCCATGCACGCTACACCGCTACAACAAAGATGACGGAAAGAAGACGCTGTCAAAGCTGAGCCACGTATATAAGACCGCCCACCAGAGGCCTAGTGGTTAGACTGTCCGCCCTCAGATCGGTAGGTTGTGAGTTCAAACCCCAGCCAAGTCATTGATCGATTGATTGAAACTTTTATTAGTAGATTGCACAGTTCGGTACATATTCCATACAAATGACCACTAAATGGTAACACCCGAATAAGTTTTTCAACTTGTTTAAGTCGGGGTCCACGTTAATCAATTTATTCATACCAAAGACTATAAAAATGTGACCCATTAGCTCCTTGCTTGGTACTCAGCATTAAGGGTTGAAATTGGGGGTTAATCACCAAAAATGATTCTCGGGCGTGGCACTGCTGCTGCCCACTGCTCCCCTCACCTCCCAGGAGGTGAACAAAGTAATGGACAAATTTCACCACACCTAGTGTGTGTGTGACAATCATTGGTACTTTTACTTTTAACTTAACTTAATACAATACGCCACATCCTGAAACAACTGTCAGAAAGCGGCTTGAAGATGATCTGTAAAACAAAATCTATGCAACATTTTGACCAAAGAACCACCATTACATGTTATCTAGACGACAAGGAAGTGTTTTACATTTAGAAAAATGATCATAATATGACTCCTTTAATGCGCCTTTTAATCTGGTGCGCCTTATGGTCCAGAAAATATGATAGCTTTTTTCGAAAATGTACTTTTGTCCAGACTGACTCGGTTCCTTTCTTTTCAGGTTAGCGGAGCTCCTCCCCTTTGTGGACGTTAACCGTCGCTGGGGCATCATCAGCAAGTGCCTGACGTACAGCAAGGCCGCCTCAGACCCCTTCGCCTACTCCCTCTGGCGCCAGCAGTACAAGAAGGTAGCGCTCCGCGTATTCAACCGCCTGCTCCGTCGCAACCTCCCGTCATCGGACCAAAACAGCTCGCTGGATACGGAGAGCGATTATTGCCTGCAGAGGGTCAGCTAGCATCCCGTGGCTGCATGGCGGTAAAATAAAAACAAACCCTTAGTGGGTGGCGAGGTGTTCGTGGGAGTCGGCCAAGGCCAGACTGATGGCATCGAAAGGGCGAGGCAGCTTTAGAAAACAAGGGAGGGTGAGTCTTTGGCCGCTCTGATGATGAATCTATTCCATCAGACAAGTTATGGGATGGTTCTCCAAGTTTTTGGACTTTCGGGACCACCAATTCTGGAAGCTCTTATTTGGAATCAACGGTCTGTAGCTTTCCGAGAAAGACTTAAGGTTCGTCGGCTGGCTTTTTAGTCACTGTCCAGTCCAAAATTCTCATGAACAGTAGCTGTCTTGTGATGTTTTCATAGGATCTGATATCTGCTCCAAATTGGACATTTTTAAATAGTGTTTAAACTCTGCTCCAACCCCCCCAAAAAAGGATAGTGCACATATTTTACCCCAAAAACCGTGGTTTTGTGTTTTGATGTCATTTTGATTAGTAATCAGAATACTTAAAAAAAATATATAGCAAATATAACTGATTTATAAACACACCAATTTGAAATGATCATGATTATCATCGTTGTCTTTTTGCATGCATTTTCATTTTATTTATGATTTTATAAAGAAAAATACATCAAAACATGCTTTTTTAAAATTCCTTCAGGGTCATTGACTGGCTTTTATGCCACTGTTCGGTTAAAAATGTTAACTAAGGGCATAATAATGTTATTATGGTTCTTTGTTGATATTGTTTTAGTAAATATTTTGATTATAGTAAGGATTATGTCAATAAAACCTACCAAAGTGCTTATATAATAGTGTATATATATACAGTCCCTTAAAAGAAGGCCATTCAAATCAAATCAAATCAACTTTATTTATAAAGCACATTTAAAATTTACCAAAGGGTAGCCAAAGTGCTGTACAATAGGCAGGTTAAAAGATAACACAAGAAAAAACGAGCAAACCAAACATAACAAAACAGAGCACCATTTATAAAAAACAAAACAAAAAAAAACAACAACAAAAACATAGAAACAGGTTCACAGCAGGTGCATTATGGGATGCCATAGCTACAGCCAAGGCTAAGTTGAATGTATATGGTGTATCATCAGGAAACCCCCACAAAATATCCTCCAGGTCAGTTGGCCAGCTTTTTAGTCACGGTTTGTTTTAAAAGTTGGAATATTAGGTCAGTTATTATGCTTTTTGGTATTTTTGTCTTGTTCAGGGCATTAATAATGCCCTGTAATTCAAAACTGTTGTAGTGCCAGATTGAATATGAATATTAATACCGTTTACTGTTCTTTGTACATGTGACTAGGTAACAGGGCTAATGTGCAATAAAACCTGTTGATTGGGTAATTATTGTCATTTATTCTTATTTAACAATAGTTTTTTATTTATTTAGATAGTACTGTATTGACATGATTCACCATGATTACCGTAGTTTCCGGACCAGAGGGCGCAACGGATTATAAGGCGCACTGCCGATTAATAGTCTATTTTCGATCTTTTTTCATATATAATGCACTTCGGGTAATAGGGCACATTAAAGGAGTCATATTATTATTATTTTTTTTCTATATTGAAAACACTTCCTTATGGTCTACACAACATGTAATGGCGGTTATTTGGTCAAAATGTTGCATGGATGATGTTTTACAGATCATCTTCAAGTTGCTGTCTGACAGTCGCTTCAGGATGTGCCGTTTTGTGTGCGGTCTTATTTACGTGGCTCTCCTTCCGCTGCGTCTTTTCTCCGTTTTCTTTGTTGTAGCCATGTAGCCTGCAAGGACGGGAGTGGAAAAAGTGTCAAAAGGTGGAGCTAACTGTTTTAATGACATTCAGACTTTACTTAAATCATGTTGTGACAGGGGTTTTTTCACAGCTTACTGCGAGGATTGTTCTTCCAGGATGCAAACAGACTTTTCCGGACAACGGTATAAGGTAGGAACATTATTTAATTTTGGCTATAAAAAAAAAAATAGAACAAACAAAAAGGCGCACGAGGCGAAAACACAACTAAAACAGAACTATGGACCAGAAACAAAACTCACTAAACTATGGCATAAATAAACAAAACTTACTTGGCAAGAAAACAAGCAGCATGAACAATGGCGTCAAAATAACAAGAACTGTCAAAACAGGGCAATGTCGCCAGGCAGACTAACTGAAAAAGACTGGCTTGAATTATAATCTCTGATTAGCGACAGGTGCGTGATCCAAACAAATGAGGCAGGTGAAACTAATGAGTCGCCATGGTGACAAAACCAACAAGGAAGCGCAAAAAGGAACTAATGGAGTCCAAAAACTAACAAAGAATAACAAAACATAATCCAAACCACAGAACATGACAAATTAATAACGAAGCAGCATCTCCTCATCCGCCGGAAATGTGGCCCGTTGGAAAACCGTCCAAACGGAACTCTCTAGTAACTAAAGTTCCTTGGGTGAATAATGTAACTCACTACACCGGTATGTTTTAGCGCTTCCATGGCGAGTTCACTGACAGATATTAGTAAGAACTTTCCGCTACTTTATATTAGAAATGGCAACAGCGAACAGCGAAGGATGAATGTCCCATAACAAGAAGATAGAGAAAAAGAAGAAGCTTATCGATTACGACGGACGCGCAATTCCTCAGGACTAACGCAGATCCCAAATACAGATCAGCAGGTACCAGAAGGTAAGAAAAGTTGCTTTTGCATAGTATTGCGAAACAATACACCAGATAATGTGTCTTACCTTATACAAACACCATAATAAAACTCCAATTTTGAAACACAGTACAATCCATCAAACGGCGTGGCTTCTTCGTACTAAAACATTTTGACTGATTTTCAAACCCTGTGTGTAATGTTGTGTATTTTCAATGGAACATATAAAATGTTGGTTTTGTTTATTTGAGTCATTTTGCAGTCTACATGATCTCTTATGTGTGACTGCCATTATATTGCAGTCTGTATGTATCTCTTATGTTTGTCTGCCATTTACTGGTCACACTTATCATTACACCATGTACCAAAATACATTGCTTTGAGGTTGGTAAACAAAACCAGAATTATTCCATGCATTAGGCACACCGGGTTATAAGGCGCACTGTCGAGTTTTGAGAAAAAAAAAAAGTATTTTAAGTGCGCCTTACAGTCCGTAAAATATGGTAAGAGAACTAAATGTGACTATTATCGTTGAAAGGAAATAACTTGATGCACTGCTTGACACACAAACTGTCATGATCCGTGGCCTGGAGCATGTTTTTGTTATGTTCTGATATTTTTGGACTCCCTTAGTTCCTGTTTTGTGCGCTTCTGGGTTTGTTTTGGTTTCTATGGGGATTAATTTGGTTCCCCTGCCTCTGATTACTGGTCGGCACGCTCACCGGCAGTCGACCACTAATCAGAGAGCTATTTATACACCTCTCTCGCCACACTCCTCCTGGCTTCTTTGTATGCTTCATGCAACTGTTACGTTAGGATATTCCTGGTTCTTGTTTCTAAGTTTCCTGTGCTAAGTTTTTGCTTTAGCTTCCGCAATACAAAACCCAAGATCATTTCTCGATGTTGTCTGCTTTTTAACATGAGCACACCCATTAACGACCTAATATTTGAAATCTGTGCCAATATTACAGCGGACATCACAAGAAACAAGTTGTACGGATTTGCTAATCCTCGTGTGATGCCATAGGTCAACCGGAAAAGTAATTCAGTCATCCGCACTAAAATAAAACAAGCGCCAAAAGTCGCGTTTGAGAGCTTGCATGGACACTTGAACTTCAGTTGCGTTTTGGAACCGTGTCGATCTCTTCCCAGCAGCAATAACGCTAGCATGTCATCTGCCATAAATACAACAGGTACTAACTATTAAGTTAGCACTATCACCTGTTAAATAGAAATGAATGCCTTCTCAATTAGATGAGCAAGATGGGAGACAGATTATGACTGGCTCTGAGGTGGGCAGTAGGTACTCGTGAAGGGTATTTCCGGTCTTGTCACCCCTTCCCGGGCAGGAGGGCAACACGGCAGTGCGGTTGGATCAAAAGCGATGTCGGAGATGCTTTGCTGAACAAAAAGTTGCTTTATTACAAGAGAGCATCATTAAACAGGTCTGCAGTACCCAGAGGAGCCTAGGTTAAAAAAAAATAAGGACTCCATAACTGGAGAAGTCAAACACCACCACAACCTGACTATGTAAGGAGATGTTTGTGTGTAGTGACTGGGAAGACAACAGATGTATACCATAACTTGTAGGTTTGACGTTTAAGATAAACATGGAATCTCTACTCCAGGATAGAGCTATAACTTTTGCATTCAGAAGCCTGGTTTTATTGCTTCTTCTCGTGAGAGAGCTAATTCCAGTCCACATGCGAATGTCCAACTAAGGCTCCTTCTCAACCATTATTCACTTAAACCTGGTGATTCGCTTTCTCCAAGTTGGATATAAACATTTGCCATACGTTGAATGTGAGTGTGTATATGAATGTTTGTACAGTAAATGTATATGTACAGTATGTGTATATGCTTGTCTGTACAGTGAATGTATATGTACAGTATGTGTATGCGTGTAGATGGACGAACTTGGAGAATGTAGGTGTGTACTGTATTTGTGTATGTACTGTTTGTGGGAGCGTAGTAGGTACCTATGTTTGTATGTATGAATAACGGTGTGTGTGTGTTTGTATGTACAAAATATTTGACTCCCAGTGTGCGTGGGAGCTAGAGTACGGCCCCAGCCACCCAGAGAGCCCAACCCAAAAAGCAGGTGTGGCGCCCAGGGAACCAGGGACCACCGGCCCCACGCAGCCAGGCCGGCCAGCGACGGGGACCCAAGGGCCCGGCCCACCGCGCCGCCCGGAAGAGCCAGCAGTAGGCCGCAGAGAGACGCGCCCGGCAGAGGACAGGGCATGAGAGAAGCAGCGGACGGCTAAACCCCAAGCCATCGAGAGACAACCCCCACACGAGCAGAAAGGCGGGACGCCCCGCCCGGGGAAACCCAGAGACTCCCCGCAACCGGACGGGAAGACTGCCCCCGCCCCACCAGCACCCGAGCCCCCACTACCCCACCCCCACCCCCGGGGAGCACACCAGGCCACCCCACCCAAGACGGCTGCCACTGGACCACCCAGCGCAGGGCCACGGGAACCACCCACCCCACCCGCAGGGACCCCAACGATGGAGATGGAACAACCAGCAACCGCCCTGTCGACGTCCCGCCCCTGAGGGAGGGGGGGACGACAACAACAACATAATGATTAATATATTTTAAAAAATATATTAAAAATATATTAAAGAAAATAAATTACAATAAATACATATATATATATCTGCGATGAGGTGGCGAGTTGTCCAGGGTGTACCCCGCCTTTCGCCCGATTGTAGCTGAGATAGGCGCTAGCTCCCCCCGCGACCCCGAAAGGGAATAAGCGGTAGAAAATGGATGGATGGATGGATATATATATATATATATACACACACATACATATATACACATATACATCCACACACACACACATATATATATACATATACATACATATATACACATATACACACACATACACACATACATACATGCATGTATATGCAATACGTATACTGTATGCATATATACACATACATACATACACACAAACACATACACACATACATACATGCATATATGTAATGCATATATGTATATATACACATACATACACACACATACATACTGTATATACATACATATACACACACATACATACTTATATATACACATACATACATACATATACATATGTATATATATATACACACATATATACATACACATACATACATACACACATATATACAGTATATATATATACATACATACAAATGTACACATATACATACACACATTTACACACACACACATATATATATATATACATACATGCACACATACACACATACGTACAGTATGTATATACATATACACCCATACCTCCGCATACATATACTGTATACACACAAAAAAAAAGAATCAAAAGAAGATCACAGAAATGCTGACACACAAGATCAATAACCCAGCAGCTGGCCGACTCACAGCAACTCCGAATACCCTGCAGCACCAAGCTACCACAATGGATGAGGGGATTGGACTCAGCCGGCCCCAACCAAGACGGGCACCCAGAAGGGATGAGACCCAGGAGCTCCAGACGTACAGCCCGGATGCAGTAGCCTGAGGCGCCGACCCCTGATTGACCAGCAGGCCCAGAGCATATCCCCAGAAATATACATACACATATATATATATATATATATATATATATATATATATATATATATACACACACACGCCCATATACCCATATACATACATACACATACAGACATACATCAATATTATATAGATACATATATATACATACACTCATACACATATATACATGTATATATACACATACATACACATACATACACATGTATACATACATACAAACATAAATATATACATACATACATATACACACATACACATACATACATATGTATACATACCCACATATGCACTTACACACATACATATACACATCGATAAACACACACATACCTGTAACCATACATGCACACACATATACGTACATACACACATTAGCATCCATCCATCCATCCATCCATCTATCCATCCACACACGCACGCATGCACGCACGCACTCACACATATCTATACGACAACAAATCCATACACGGGTCGTAGGGTCAGCGATTAAGTCCCGGCGTCCACTGCCCACTGAGAACTAGCCGATCCCCCAAGCCACACAGGGACAATCCCCGACAAGTCTGCCCCAGACAACGGTGCGAAGCCGGGCGTGCCAGGGTGGCGCGGCAGGGCGCAAGGGCACCCAAGGCCCACACCCAACAAGCCAACCAACACGACAATAAACAAGTATGAAGCCGTCTAGTCCATCAGCCCCAACAACCACCAGGAGTGCCCGTTTCCACCAGTCACAACATCAGCCACCCCCCCGAACCGGACCCAGCAGCCACGGGCGCCCACACCACAAACAAACGGCATCAGAAACAGCAGCTGCAATAGCCCCAGACAGCCAGCACCACCCAATTAAATCAAAGTGATCGAGAAAAAAATAAAAAATAAATAAATAAATTGCGACCGGCAACCACACGCCAACAGGATCATGGAGACCAGCCCGCGCCAGCCCGCCAGTCAGCCCTAACGCTAACATGCAAACAAGAGACATCAACACCTCCCCCACCAATAGACCCCACCACCCCGGCCCAAACCCGCACAAACACACCACTGCCCAAACAACAGAGACACTGCATCCGGACCAGACAAAGGGGCTGCGCTGCCACCACATCAAGTCACCAACACGGACTCCACAGCGCAAGGACGGGCCACACGGGCACGGACCCCACTCAACAGGAAGCGAGACCCTCGCAACGCCCCACACAAATAAATAATTTATTGTAGTATTATTTCTTCTTTCAAAATAATATATAATAAAATAAAATTAAAAAAAATAATAATAACGATAATAAGATCCTCACACCTTCAGCGAGGTCTTTGCCCGGGAGTGGCAGGCCACCAGACCGCAGTCCCCGCAACCCACGCCGGACGAGGAGGCAATGAGGGATGCCCAACCCCCTCTTGCATGTGTACAGGGTCCCCAGAGTGTCTACTGTGTAGTTAAAATTTGGAGGCCAGCCATTACAGCCGACCTCCAGTCTCCATGATGTGTGTGCTGTAGCGTGAGTGAGATGTGTATGCCTGTGGGAACTAATAATGCGATTAAAATTGGGGGACATCAAGGTCATGGTGGGTCCCAACCAAGCCGAGCCCCCCAAATACCTACACCTGACCACTTTAAAGGACCCCATGCGAGTCCACCCACTGCCAAACAAAGCCAGCACCCGCCCACCCCAAACCAACCCTGCAGAGTCAATACCGGCAACCGAATGCAGAAAAACTGCACAGCCCCCATGCCCAATGCAAACACTGTATCCCGGCCATCCACACAGCAACGTGCCCATACGAGTCCCGGCCAGGGGACGGAGCGCCTCAATGGGGGAAGAAGCCAATGCATCCCGTCCGCACGTCAGTATTCAAACCAGCCGCCAAGCCAACGCCAGCCATCCCCCACAACTCCACAAGCGCGCAGACACCAATCACAGTACCCCAACCACTCCAACCCAACACAGCAATGCTAACCGCTGGTAGCACCGCAGCAACCATCACCACTACCGCCCGCTCACAGTACAAATGTCCACGGTTGCCGGAGCCAAAACAAAACAAAACAAACAAACAAAAAAAAAAAGTCAGACCCCGTAAACCATAACAACGCACACCCCCAGCTACCACCGAGGCCGCCAACACACCGACCCCAACTCATCCACATTCAGGCCAATCGAGCCACTGGACATCCACCTCGGTCGACCCAACACCCCAACGCACCGCCGACCACGGCCAGCGTCACAGCCCCATACAGCCACAGACAGCGCCGGGGAATGCCGCCGAGAGGCGAGCAGTACGCAGCCCCCTCGGAATGGGGAGGAAACGACCCGCAACCCAGCACACAGTAGACCCACCACCAATCCGACACATACATATACATATATACATATACATACGTATATATACATACATACATACATATACACACATACGTACAGTATGTATATACATATACACCCATACCTCCGCATACATACATATATATGTATGCATACTTATATATACACACAAACACACATATATATATATATATACACACACACACACACACACACACACACACACACACACACACACACACACACACACACACACACACACACACACACACACACACACACACACACACACACACACATACTATCAGGCTTGCCACTGACAGTTTGTTTGTGTTTTAGTTTTTCCTCTGTGTGTGTTCAGTATTTCCTGTCCTCAGTTCCTGTCTAGTGCTCTTATTTTGTCAGCTTCCTGTCTTGTTCCCTGAGTGCTGTGTTCCTCGACAGCTGCGGCTGATTGGCACCTGGGAACAGCTTTTGCCAATCAGCCCGCTCCTATTTGTATGGACTTGGTCCTGTGTCAGTTGCTGGATCATTGTATTGTCATTCGGACTTGTCTTTGCCATATGTTGCTCTTGTCGTGTCGATGTAATTCTTTTAAGCTATTACCTGTCGTGCTACATTTTGTCCTGGTCGTTGTAGCGGTAAGCTGTTCTCGTTAGCCATTAGTTATTTCCAGTTTTTCTGTTTGCTATCCACTACCTTCCATGCTAAAGTTCCTTTTTATTTTCTAGCTTCCAGTGCTAGCTCCTTTAGTTTTTCATTCCGCCCCCGTACGTGCTTTTTGTTTGTTTTTGTTTAATTTTGATTAGATCATGTTTTCATATTCTATGCCTGCCTCCGTCTCTGCATCTTGGGGTTCGTCACTAACAAGTAACTTTGAAACATACATACACATACATACATATATACACACATACATATATACATACATACACATATACATACACATATACATACATATATATATATATACATACACATACATACACATACACACACACACACACACACACACACACACACACACACACACACACACACACACACACATATATATTTATATATATATATATATATATATATATATATATATATATATATATATATATATATATATTTATATATATATAAAAATCCAGGATTTCACATTGTAGGGAATTTTAAATAATTTATTTGTAAATTATGATGGAAAATAAATATTTGGTCAACCATTCATAGCTATCACTGATGGAAGGAGGTTTAGGCTCAAAATCTCACGATACATGGCCCGATTCATTCTTTCCTTAACACGGATCAATTGTCCTGTCCCTTTAGCAGAAAAACAGCCCCAAAGCATGATGTTTCCACCCCCATGCTTCACAGTAGATTTGGTGTTAAAGGGATGCAACTCAGTATTCTTCTTCCTCCAAACCCGATGAGTTGAGTTTATACCAAAAAGGATACATGGATGATACAGCAGAGGATTGGGAGAATGCCATGTGGTCAGATGAAATTAAAATAAACCTTTTTACAATGTGAATTCCTGGATTTTTTTTTCAAACAAGGAAGATCTCTGGCTCTCACAGACCTGTAACTTCTTCTTTAAGAAGCTCTTCTGTCCTCCACTCATTACCTGTATTAATGGCACTTGTTTGAACTCGTTATATGTATAAAAGACACCTGTCCACAGCCTCAAACAGTTAGACTCCAAACTCCACTATGGCCAAGACCAAAGAGCTGTCGAAGGACACCAGGAAAAGAATTGTAGACCTGCACCAGACTGGGAAGAGTGAATCTACAATAGGCAAGCGGCTTGGTGTGAAAAAATCATCTGTGGGAGCAATTATCAGAAAATGGAAGTCATACAAGACCACTGATAATCTCCCTCGATCTGGGGCGCCACGCAAGATCTCATCCTGGGGGGTCAGAATGATTATGAGAACGGTGAGCAAGAATGACCTGCAGAGAGCTGGGACCAAAGTAACAAAGGTTACCATCAGTAACACACTACGCTGACAGGGAATCAAATCCTGCAGTGCCAGACTTGTCCCCCTGCTTAAGACAGTGCATGTCCAGGCCCGTCTGAAGTTTGCCAGAGAGCACATGGATGATACAGCAGAGAATTGGGAGAAAGTCATGTGGTCGGATGAAACCAAAATAGAACTTTTTGGTATAAACTCAACTCGTCGTGTTTGGAGGAAGAAGAATACTGAGTTGCATCCCAAGAACACCAAACCTACTGTGAAGCATGGGGGTGGAAACATCATGCTTTGGGGCTGTTTTTCTGCTAAGGGGACAGGACGATTGATCCGTGTTAAGGAAAGAATGAATGGGGCCATGTATCGTGAGATTTTGAGCCAAAACCTCCTTCCATCACTGAGAGCTTTGAATGGTTGACCAAATACTTATTTTCCACCATAATTGACGAATAAATTCTTTAAAATTCCTACAATGGGAATTCCTGGATTTTTTTTCACATTCTGTCTCTCACAGTTGAATTGTACCCATGATGAAAATTACAGACCTCTGTCATTATTTTAAGTGGGAGAACTTGCACAATCGGTGGCTGACTAAATATTTTTTTGCCCCACTGTACACACACACACACAACATCATACTATTACATATATATATATATATATATATATATATATATATATATATATATATATATATATATGTATATATATATATATATATATATATATATATATATATATATATATATATTATATATATATATATATATATATATATATATATATATATATAGATATATATATATATATAATATATATATATCTATATATATATATATATGTAATAGTATGATGTTGTTGCGCTATATTATGAACGAGACAGGGTGTTATGTTTTATTTTGAAGTATTGGTTTTATTTTGAAGAACCGGATGTCCGGTGCAGGAAGTGACTGTGGTTTTTTTCGGACATTTACTTCCTCTTCTATCGGACTTTTGCTGATTAGGTAATAGGTTTTCATTGCTCTGTGTTTCTTGTGTACATATTATTTCTAAACTTTCATAATACTTTAAAAGCTAAAACATTATTGTTGTAGGTACAAGTGATGTGTTGTTTTAAGTATTTTTTATGCACAATTTTGTTAAGGATTAGAGCATCGAATGTTTGAAATGTTTGGTCATAATTACACATGGTATTTATTCAGGTATTACTCTGCCAGAAAAGTAGAGACCTGTTTGTGTGTTTCGTGTTTCCAAAACAGGTACGTGGATTTGTGTATTAGTATTTTTATTTTGTGATAAAACTTTTTTTGTTAATGTAATTTAAATTATTATTTTTGTATGAATGAATGTTGTTTATTCCTCTTCTATCGGACTTTTGCTGATGAGGTATCACTCCGCCAGAAAAGTAGAGACCTGTTTATGTGTTTCGTGTTTCCAAAACAGGTGGCCAATAAATGATGAAACGACAGAATGGTGGAGTTTCTTTCACTTAAAAAATTACACGACGCAGAATAAGACTCACCCCCAGTCAAAATAGTTGCCCAGGCCTGAACTAGCCAATGGTGTTTGTGTTTTGCTTTGAAAAATGTAATTGTGAGCAAGTTGCAAACAGCCCCTTTAAGATTTATATATAGATTAAACATTTAGGTTTAGATTCAACATTTAAATTTACATTTAGATTTAAAATTTAACTTACATTTAGATGTTTATTTAAGATTTAAATGTAACTAATTTTTAGAGTCAACATTTAATTAAATATGAATATGATGAAAATGAGCTAAATGTGAGAAAAGTGAGCTAAATGATAAATCTGCTTGAAAATTGTAACTGAATGTTTACATTCGGCACCCCATACGCACCAGCTGGCTACTTGGATTCACATTGTCCCACGGGTGTGACCAAGAAATATGGCCAAATAAGTCCATGTTACTTTTTAGTCAACAGTCCAGAGCAGACCTGGGCAAATTAAGGCCCCGGGGCCCACCAGACATTCTCAAATGATTTTTTTTTAGATCTTTAATTTGGAAAGTATAGCTGCCATTGTGATGTGCAGTGATGTTTTCTAACGATCTTGAACTAAAAAAAGTATTTCAATGGTTGGAATCTGTGCTTATGGATGATTAACCAGTTACTTTGGTAATCTAATGAGTTAATATGGTAATCTAATTAGTTACTATGGTCATGTAATTAGATACTATGGTAATGTAATTCACGGCAGCTCACAAGAGGCACCAAGCAGTGTGGGTGGGGAGTGTTTCTACAAAGTTCTAAAGCTTAGTGATGTATCAGACATATCAGATTGTAGGTGGGTTTATATTGTACCCTTCACGTTCATATGTCAATGTTTGTTGCATTTTTGTTGCGTTTCACTTAATTGTAAGATGTGTCGATCGAAAGGGGGTGTGACATTCATATTTTGTTAATATTCAGTGTTTTATCCTTCATAGAAAAAGGTAAAATTCCATCATGTTTTTTAAGGTGGTCTGTGAGAAAGTATTTAGCATTCAATCAGACATTATTGTGAGGTTTTGTATTGGTGTTCAAAAAATAGATGTACTGGCCCCCAGACACGATTTTTTCTCCAAATGGGGCCCCCCAGTCAAAATAATTGCCCAGGCCTGGTCCAGAGGGTAAGAAGTATTTGCTGTTCAGCATGGAGTCGCTTCTTGTCAGTGTGTTATCCACTCAAATAAAAAAGTTCCACATCTTTGTAACTTGACCCCAAGCGCCTTAATGCTTCTAAAAAAGTGGCTGCCAGAAGCAGATGGGAGGGGAGTGCACGCAAACTTCCCAAGCATTTTTGGATGACTTCTTTTAGGGAACCGTGCACTCGGTCTGCCTGCTTTGGCCGGTGTGTGGGCATCAGACGCCACAGCAGCGCCATGGAACACAGACGGTGGGAAATAAGCCTTTTCTTGCTGCTGCACGTGCAAAGTCTTCTTGTCTCAGCTTGGCCTCCCAGATGTGACACACGGATCCGAGGTAAATGGCTTCCATTTGAACGGTAAAAGTTTCGCACTGCCGTACTTTTTTACAGTTTTTGAAACGTTTTGGGGGCTCAAGAAAGTACTTATGTTATTTTTTTAAATAGTTTAGTGTGTGTGTGTGTGTGTGTGTTTTGATATAAAATTGTGCATAGTTGTGTTTGTATGTACTTTTTTAAACTCACTTTTAAACTTTTTTTTTTTACACATTACTATTTTTTGGGGTGTTTTCTTACATGAGATTACACTCCAACAGCTGCTATATTATTTTGTTTTCCCACGGGAAAAAAATGGCATTAGAAATGCTCTAATCCAGGAAACCTTTAAAAAACAACAACAATTGAATATTCGGATAAATATGAATAATAATCCATCCATCCATCCATTTTCTACCGCTTATTCCCTTTGGGGTAGCGGGGACGCTGGTGTCTAAAAAACACTTAACTCAGTAGCATTGTTGACTTTTCACTGTACAGTGTCCTTTTTGAAAGGTGCTTTTATAGACCATCTCAGCATCGAGGGTTGGAACTGGGGGTTAAATCACCAAAAATGATTACCGGGCATGGCCACCGCTGCTGCTCATTGCTCCCCTCACCTCCCAGGGGGTGAACAAGGGGATGAGTCAAATGCAGAGGACAAATTTCATCGCACTTAGTGTGTGTGTGACAATCATTGGTACTTTAATTTTAACTTTTAATCAATTATCCATCCATCCATTTTTCTACCGCTTGTCCCTTTCGGGGTCGCGGGGGGTGCTGGAGCTTATCTCAGCTGCATTCCTTCCGCCCGCCTTCTGCCCTAAATCTATTATTATTGTTATTATTATTATTATTATTATAATTAGATGCTTTTAACAAAAATGTTTGCTATATGTAAGTTTAGAATACTGCATGATTTGGAACTGTTTGATTAAATGATACAGAAAAAGTATATTGATTGTACTTTGTACTTTCTGCTCCCTGCTGCCTAACAAAGGTGCTAACACTCCACTGTCTTCCAGGTCACTGCAGTCCAATATTGGAAGAAAAACGTAAGTAAAGTCTTCTCATTGCAATTCCTCCGAAAACAGCCTACTTGTTCCAATCGGGGCCATTTTTTAATTTTTTTTGACCGACATAACTCAGCCTAATGGAATGTGAGTCATAAAAGCGAGCGTGTGTATTTTTAGATGATCCATGGCTGCCATATGAAATATTCACATTCTAATTTCCAACACAGTGAGGAGCCTACGGAAAGATTCAATTCAGGACATTTCCTCCTCCCCATCCCAAATAATGTAACATAGGAATAATCCGTTCCTAAGTCAAACTGTGGCCCCCATAATACTTTCAAGGGACATTTGAAATTACATCCAAGCAGGGGAAATTGGGGCTCTGAGCAGAATCTTATTTTGAGGTGCCCTCAATGCAATTTTTGGACCTTTTTTTTTTTTTCGCACTTATTTAATCAAACTTGAACTTAATTTGGTGCATGTTTTGTTCTTTCCGAATTCCCAAACTTTTCACCAAGTTGCATATATTTCTGAGACATCCGCAGCCGAGATTCAGTTCCAGTCAAACTTTGCAACCCTACCGATTTTACCGGGAGACTCCTAAATTTCAGTGCCCCTTCCGAAAATCTCCCTGGGCAACTATTCTCCCGAATTTTTCCCGATTTCCACCAGGACAAGAATATTGGGGGCGTGCCTTAAAGGCACTGCCTTTAGCGTCCTCTCTCACCTGAAAAGGAGACTACCGGTAGCCAAGAGTCATGGATGCATTGGAATTCTGGGTAATTCTTATGTTGCGTTTATAATGTGTTACCGAGCCTATGTTTCCCAGAAATGTGTTTGGTGTGGGTTCACAGAGTGTGGCGCATATTAGTAAGAGTGTTAAAGTTGTTTATATCACAACCATCAGTGTAAAAGGTATGGCTGTTGACAAAGTATGCATTTCAATCTCGTATGAGAAGCAGTGATATGCATGCGTCCGGCCGGCACGCAGATAGCATGGTGTAAAGGTAGGTGCGATGACATGTTGTAGAGCAGTGGTCCCCAGGAGAATAATTTTTTAATTTTTAATTTTTAATTTTTTTAGCACACTCAATTTTTTACTACATGCCATTGGTAAACGCAGGGGTGAGAAGAGGTTTTAAAATTATTAGCGCCTGCTTACTTTTACCACATGCCTTGAATAAGCGCAGGAGTGAGAAGAGGTTTTAAATTAATTAGCGCCCAGGCGGCTACTCAAGGAAATACGGTATTATAAATATCTCCGTTATCCATAGGTTTATCTATAACCCATAAAGTAGGCAGACACAGAGCTATTTCTCAGCGTGTGTTTATTCAAGCCGGCACGTTAATACACTGACACACAACATCCGCATTCCCAACATGCATTGCTTCAAAATGTCAGAAATCATAACAGAGACGAAGCAGAAGAACATAGAAGAGACATGGCCACGACGAGTATGAAGAAATATGCTTGCAAGTTCCAAAATGATTGGAAAAACAATTATTTCAGTTCATCCAGGATAGCTCGAAGGGGAAGGGGTATGCTGCCTGCAAATTTTGTAGATCTGTCTTCTCCATTGAACACGGTGGACGAACGGATATACTCATTCATGAACGAATTATTTGAATCAAGTATAACAAATACTTGAAAATATAAGTAAACTTCGCTCACTAAGCGCCCTACAAAAAGGCACATACACTCATAATGCTGGCTATAGAACAGAGGTGTCAGAGTCGTTTTCACTGAGGGCCACATCGCAGTTATGTTTGGCTCCCCGCTTCTAACAGTGAATACTATTATTACACATTTTTTATGCATTTTATCAGTAAATTTTTTAAAAACTAAAATGTAAAAAATATATGGCGAGTTGCAATAATTTCACCTCAAAATTGAGTGTATATTACTGTAAATGGAAAAACTATACTGCTGTTTTTATGGTTAAAAAAATAAGGCAACTCATTTGGCAGAATTTTACTGAAAAATTTACGTTAGTTTTTTTAATGTAAAAAAAACCCCCTGCAATTTTACAGTATCATTTTGGCACCTTTTTTTGTATTTTTAATTTTTTTTTTTTTTATCACAAATCAACAACTGTCGATTTTTGGGTGTAGACCTCTTTGTCTTGGGAGACCCTACCAGGGGGCATACAAGCCCCCGAAAAACATAGCTCCTCGGATCATTGGGACATGCAAACACCTCTACCACGATAAGATGACAGCTCGGAAATGTTACGGCTCGGACTCCTGCCAAAGCCGCTCCTCCGTCTGTGCGCTCTTCGGGACACGCCCACGGCCGCGTATATCAAAGGACTCGCCGTGCGCCTTCCCGACCTGCAGCAGCCACCAAGTGCAATCATTTCCCAGCAATCAACACACCTGTCCTTGATGAGCAATCTGCCTTCTTAAACCTGTACTACCTACCTCGCCGGAGTATAGTCTTCTGTACATGAGTAAGCATCCCGTATTTGGCTTCCATCCCGCGTACTCGCTCTTCCCCTGCGATTTCCGTGTTTCCGTTGTGGCTGATGTTCCTGTTGTCTTCCCGCAGCGCTCCCCGTGTTCTCTTGTGATCCCCTGTTGTTCCCCTTGCCTCCCGGACTGCCCTTTTGGATTCTCGACCTACCGCTTGGACACGTTTTCTCTCGGCACCTCTCGTTCGCCCTGGATCCTCTGTCTGCCCCACGGACTTCCGTGTTCTTCATCTCTTCACAACATTTGGTAACACACACCTCAGCTAAATACTTCGCATAGTCCATCACCCATTCCATTTTGGATCTAGTTCACACTCCATTTCCTTAGTATGTTTTCTATTGTTTTATATATATATATATATATATATATATATATATAAATAAATAAAATAAATAAATAAAAAAAAAAAAAAATATATATATATATATATATAAATAAATAAAATAAAAAAAAAAATATATATATATATATATTTTATTTATATATATATATATATATATATATATATATCCATCCATTTTCTACCGCTTATTCCCTTTCGGGGTTGCGGGGAGCGCTGGCGCCTATCTCAGCTACAATCGGGTGGAAGGCAGGGTACACCCTGGACAAGTCGCCACCTCACCGCAGGGCCAACACAGATAGACAGACAACATTCACACTCACATTCACACACTAGGGCCAATTTAGTGTTACCAATCAACCTATCCCCAGGTGCATGTCTTATATATATATATATATATATATATATATATATATATATATATATATAAAATAAATCTTTGGACAATATTGCACCTGGTGTCAGTCTGCCGTCATCTCCCCCTTGTTTAAACCATAACAGGAAAGGAGGAAAGGCAAGATTATTTTATAAATATCACCGACATGCTTTCTTCAAATTAAATATATTAGATGTATAGATTTTTTTTAACCTTTCGAATACCTGTTGAAATAAATCCTGTAAATATATAGATTAAAAAAAATTGTTTGAAGACCTGTCAAATTAAATATATCAAATATATACAATATATTAAATATATATTTTTTATCTTTTGAAAACCTGTCAAATTAAACATTTTATATATATATATATATATATATATATATATATATATATATATTAGGGCTGGGCAACGATTAAAAATTTTAATCAAAGTTAATCGCACTTTTTCTCTGATTAATCGCGATTAACTGCATTGTATACGCAAAGCCCAATAATGAATTAAAAATGCACCTTTATTGGAATATTCTCCCACATGAACAAAAGCGCCAAAACAATTGAAATCAGTACTTGTTAAATAGTAGCAGTTAAATAGCATATTTGATGAAAATCAACTCAAAAAATGTAAATACAAACATTTAAGCTTATTTCCACTGCCAGGGTATTTAAGTTATCCTGTTTGTTATGGAAAATAAATATAATCTACATACAAATCTCTGAGCCACAATCATAACATACGAACAGGCAATTTCTGAGGTAACAGCAGGAACATTTTTTTTTATCAGGGATCTTATGTTTAAAAAACCTATATTATAGGTAGTGGGCTGTTTTAGGGATTTTTTGATTAAATTATCCGTAGTAGCAATATTAATAATGTTGGGTTTATTATGCGTAGTGCACTTAAAATAATTATGACCATATCTAGGAATTGATATGATGGGAATTTTCAGATTGTTTGTTTGGTGCTTTGATAAACTGAACGCATCATATACATGGTACTATATTGTGATGTTATGAGCCAGGGAAAAAAGAACTGCCCTACCCAGCATGCAACAGGAGTGACGAGCATGCGCGGTAGCCCGGTAAAGGTTGTGTGTCGCCATGACGGCATCTTGTATGTTGTGATATGCACGCTCTGAAAGTAAATGTTAAGAACTCAGCCAAAACTCCTCGTCTGCATTATTGATAAATAGACAGACAACACATATACTCCGCTGCTTCACAGGCAGCTGGGTGTAGCCGGCAAAGTATTCCCATGCTAGCTAGCCGGTCTAGCAAGCACACGCCATTCAGTCCAAAACGGCCCGATCTATCCGCATCCAGAATTGTCTGGCGGTCATAAGTGATCCCGGAGTGACCACGCTGTAAACCAGCCATGAAATTTGCAGAATTGTCCGGTATTTTTGCCAAATGTTCCATCTTTACCAACAGCCCCTCCACGCCGAAGCCCGTCCGGGCGCCGCCATCTTTATAAGAAAAGGCGTTAACAAAATAAAAGCATGTAAACAACATACGCAAATACGCGATAAAATAATTGTCGGCGTTAATAGATTGATGAGTTAACTTGTAATTAACGCATTAATTTGCCCACCCCTAATATATATATATATATATATATATATATATATATATATATATATATAAATAATCTGTTCATGAATGAGTATATCCTCCGTTCGTCCACCGTGTTCCATGGAGAAGACTGATCTACAAAATTTGCAGGCAGCATACCCCTTCCCCTCCATTTTCTACTGCTTGTCCCTTTCGAGGTCATGGGGGGTGCTGGAGCCTATCTCAGCTGCATTTGGACGGAAGGCCTTGTACACCCTGGACAAGTCGCCATCTCATTACAGGGCCGAAACAGATAGACAGACAACATTCGCACACTAGGGCCAATTTAGTGTTGCCAATCAACCTATCCCCAGGTGCATGTCTTTGGAGGTGGGAGGAAGCCGTAGTACCCGCAGGGAACCCACGCTGTCACGGGGAGAACATGCAAACTCCACACAGAAAGATCCCAAGCCCAGGATTGAACTCAGGACTACTCAGTAGGCTAGCTCTATAGCTCATATTGTACACTTACACCTAAAACTCTGTGCCCGGGACCTCTGGCTGAGGGTCGTCGGAAGCCGCCGTACTTTTAAGATGGTTTCGAGTGTCCGAATCCGTGAGTTTTAGGTGTAAGTGTACAAAATGAGCTATAGAGCTAGCCTAAAATTTTAGCATGATTACATTAAAATGCAACACTTAGCATGTGCACTAACGATGGCATGCTAACAGTTAGCATGTGTCACATATCAAGTAACATGGCTGTAAGGTGTATGGCTGTGGAAGTAGAGAAAAAAAATGAAAAAATAGCAAAAAAAAAACTTAACAAGTCTCACGTACCAAGTTATTTGACTCTGGGGTGAACGGAAGCAAATTTAGCTAAAAAAAAAAGATCATGCTTGTGTTAGCATGCAAGCAAGCTAACGTTAGCATGCTATCAGTTAACTTGTGGCGAAAGTAGACAAGTGTGTGAACAAAATGAGATGTTAAAGGAGAACATTATCACAATTTCAAAAGGGTTAAAAAACAATAAAAATCAGTTTCCAGGGGCTTGTTGTATTTTTTGAATTTTTTTTCAAAATTTTACCGGTCCCGGAATATCCCTAAAAAAAAGTTTTAAAGTGCCTTTTTTTCGCTCTCTGCCAAGACACTGTTCATTTTCCTGTGACGTCACACAGTGCTGCCAATACAAACAAACAATGTCGAATACCAAAGCAAGATGTAGCGACTTTAGCTCGGATTCAGACTCGGATTTCAGCGGCTTAAGCGATTCAACAGATTACGCATGTATTGAAACGGATGGTTGGAGTATGAAAGTATTGAAGAAGAAACTGAAGCTATTGAGCGAATAGCTATTGACGCTATTCATAGCCATAGCATGGCCGAATAGTTGCGTTAGCATCGCCGGTAAAATGTGCGGACAAAACGATCAGGACTTTCGCATCTTGTGACACTGGAGCAACTTAAATCCTCCGATTGGTAAGTGTTTTTTTCGCATTAAATGTGGGTGGAAGGAAACGTAATATAGTTGCAAATGCATCTGCAGGTTATCCATACATCTCTGTGCCATGTCTGCTTTAGCACCGCCGGTAAATAGCATGTTAGCATTGATTAGCATAGCATGTTAGCATCGATTAGCTGGCAGTCACTCCGCAACCAAATATGTCTGATTAGCACATAAGTCAACAACATCAACAAAACTCACCTTTGTGATTTCGTTGACTTTATCGTTGCAAATGCATCTGCAGGTTATCCATACATCTCTGTGTCATGTCTGTCATCGCCGGTAAAATGTGCAGACACTCCAGCACATTCAATGGGGGTCTGGCGGAAGATTTCCTGCCACTTTCCCATCTTTGGGCCAGTGGGGCAACTTGAATCCCTCCCTGTTAATGTTTTTACACCCTCCGATAACACACAGATGAAGCATGATGTCTCCAAGGTTCCAAAAATAGCCAAAAAAACGGAAAATAACAGAGCTGAGACCCGGTGTTTGCAATGTGTTGAAAATGAAAATGGCGGCTGTGTTACCTCGGTGACGTCACGTTCTGACGTCATCGCCACAGAGCGATAAACAGAAAGGCGTTTAATTCGCCAAAATTCACCCATTTAGAGTTCGGAAATCGGTTAAAAATATATATGGTCTTTTTTCTGCACCATCAAGGTATATATTGACGCTTACATAGGTCTGGTGATAATTTTCCCCTTTAAGCACCGAGCTACGTGAACGTATGGCTGAGCTACAGCTATGTCTTTTTGACATTTGTTTTAGAACGAAAGTCCATTGAAAGGGTATGTACCCATTAAATTGACCCATTTTTTAAACAAATTTGTGAATAACATGGTAACACAAAATGTTCCCAACTTAAAGTATCGCCGTAGACGTGGTCTTCTCTCTGGCACTCATCGAGAGGCCTCTTTTTGCACTGCTCTCCAATTCAACATTGGAACTATTTAACTAGCCTCAATGAAATTGAGAAGATTTTGCTTAACACACAACGGACTCTTGGGAGAAGGAGTGCCGCGTGCCTGGCGACCCTTTACTGTCGAGGACGGGAAGATATCTACCTATTTGGAATTATGACAACAGGACATCTGCTGATTGGAGTAAGCGTTGCTCTGGTTTGTCGACAAATTGGAAGATGCTGGCAGTCTTCAAAGTACCCCAAAGCTGCCAAAAATTAATGGAGGATGCGGAAAGAACTGTGGACACTCTTGTGATTTTAGATCACATCGGACTGTCTGCCCCGCAGGTTTGTGGACCAGTTATAGACAATTTAGAGTGAAAAGCAAATTTTATTTTCAATCGCATACAAAACATTCTAACTTGGATTGTTTCCCGGGCTTTGAGTCTCTCCCGAAGGACAGTGCAGTGAAGACACGACAAACTCCCTTCTTGTCTCTCATGGACACACACCTGTTGTTGTTGACTTTGGACTAGCGACTTCACAACATCAAGGCCGCGGAACAGAGACACACTGTAGGCTTACACACAAACATGCATCCACAAAAATATACGCCACACACATACATACCCCTCCCCAATCCAATGCCCTCGGCGCAAATCCCAGAGGGGTGATGAAAGGATGGTAGTAGGCCTGAGAGCTGCGGCCTACTACCATGACCCCGCACTCCCTTCCCTCTGTTGCTAGATATCGCGAGAGATATGTTGTAATATGGATATGTGCTTTGCTTTGGAGGTTTTTGCCCACTCCAGACTGGCCCCACTTAGGAGCCCAGTCTAGATTGTATTTTTTTACTCATCCTTCCCCAGCGTTTTACCTTTTTCCCCATCTTTTACAGAGCGCCTTGTGGCGACCCATAAGCGTTCCTGTTCTGTAACCCTGTACACTGTTTGTTTGTCTAATCTTGAATGAGTTTGTGCCGAAAACAAAGTTTCATTATACTTGTGCAATGACAATAAAGACCTATCCTTTCCTAAACTATCCTATCCTATCCTAGACGCGAGTGAGACCTTTTCGATGGTATAACATATGTGGGGGCCTATCCTAGCCTAAATCTTGTATTAATCGTAACAGAAACGTGCGGAACTCTAATAATAAAAGTTGAAGTATGAGGAATAATATTATGGGTTGCTTGCATTTTGCAGCAGGTCCATAATGGCCCTTGTGGCCCTAAATAACTGCAGTGTTAATGACCTGCGTACGGCCCCAGATATCGGTGCAACACGTGGTGATATTGCTCCATGGCTAACATGTTTTTGTGTCGCAGCCAAATGCACGGACATCCAGCTGTCGTACTGCGAAGACATGGCGTACTCCCAGACCCTCTTCCCCAACATCCTGGGCCACAGCACTCGCCAAGAGGCCGAGAGCGGCGTGGAGTACCTTCTCTTAAGCGTTGTCGAATCTTTGCTGGGCGGAGAGTGCCAACCAGAGATCCGCATGCTGGGTTGCTCCGTGTTAGCGCCGCGCTGCGAGAAGGACAAGGTGGTGAAGCCTTGTCGCTCCACCTGCGAGGCGCTGCAGAAAAGGTGCGTCCACGCCTTTGAGGCCATCGAAATGGCCTGGCCCTACTTCCTTGACTGTGATCGCTTCTTCGTGGGGGAGGAAGAAGGATGCTACGACCCCATCAAAGATGTAAAAGGTGATTTTTTTTCAAGTGTCTTATAGGTTTGTACGCAGAGATGTCCAATAATGGCTTTTTCGCCGATATTCCAATATTGTCCAACTCTTAATTATCGATTCCGATATCAACCGATACCGATATATACAGTCGTGGAATCAACACATTATCATGCCTAATTTTGTTGTGATGCCCCGCTGGATGCATTAAACAATGTAACTTTACCATGAATTGATCAACGTGGACCCAAATAAGTTGAAAAACTTATTTGGGTGTTAACATTTAGTGGTCAATTGTACGGAATATGTAGTATACTGTGCAATCTACTATTACAAGTTTCAATTAATCAATAAATCAATCAATCAAAAGCAAGGGTTTCCAAAATAAGATAACTTTAACTCCAGTATGGAAGAAAGTGCCAATATGGCACTGCCATATTTGTTGGTTGAGGTGGGGTTTGGTGGTAGCGGGGGGTGTATATTGTAGCTTTCCGCAAGAGTTAGTGCTGCAAAGGGTTCCGGGTATTTATTCTATTGTGTTTATGTTGTGTTGCGGTGCGGATGTTCTCCCGAAATGTGTTTGTCATTTTTGTTTGGTGTGGGTTCACAGTGTGGGGCATATTTGTAACAGTGTGAAAGTTTTTTATACGGCCACCCTCAGTGTGACCTGTATGGCTGTTGACCAAGTATGCTATGCATTCACTTATGTGTGTGTAAAAGCAGCATGTATTATGTGACTAGGCCGGCACGCTGTTTGTATGGAAGGAAAGGGGATGTGACGACAGGTTGTAGAGGACGCTAAAGGCAGTACCTTTAAGGCCCGCCCCCAATATTTTCCGGGTGTAAATCGGGAGAATGCTTTCCCCAGGAGATTTCCGGGAGGATTGGCAAGTGTGCCCTACGTCCGTGTTTTACCGTATATGTACCGCTCCATACAGCGGCGTTTTAAAAAGTCATTAATTTTACTTCTTGAAACGGATACCGATAATTTCCGATATTACATTTTAAAGCATTTATCACACATCTGTAGTTGTATGGTATACCGGTACTAGTATAGTATGGCGGTACTAAGGAATCAAAAACGGTACAAGGCTCTGTTTGAAAAGTTTTTTGTTTTTTTACGGGCATGACGGCACGTCCTCATGCTGGTCAGAGGAGCATATTCGGCAGCGCACAATCACAGAGTACTTACAAGCAGACAGTGTGTAGACAGAAAAGGAAGAACGGACACATTTTGGCTTAAAAATAGGGATAAAGGTGAAGCTATAACACTGAAACGCTCTCAGGAAGAGGTGCATTAAAACATGGCTAGCTAGCTAGCTAGCTAGTAGCTAACATCTAGCCCCAGTCGGCAGTGTTTTAGCTACTTCTAGATCACTAATCCTCACCTCCATGGCGACAAATAAAGTATCATCCCTGCAGGACGAGGAATAGTAAACATGCTTCACTACACACCGCAGCAGGATACAATAGCTCCCCTGTTATCGCTAACAAAAGCTGGCACGCCTCAATGTAAATAAATGGTATTGGTGGATCTACACCTGACATCCACTGTAATGATACCAAGTACAAGAGCGTAACTAGTCGATACTACAATGAATACATTAATTTTTTTCATGATCACAGAATCTTTTTTCCTGTTTAAAAAAAAATAAAAAAATATTATGTTCATAAACTCAGGAAATATGTTCCTGGACACATGAGGACTTTGAATATGACCAATGTATGATCTTGTAGCTACTTGGTATCGGATCGATACCCACATTTTTGGTATTAACCAAAACTAGAGATATACGATATATCGGCAGGGCGATATTATTGGCCGATAAATGCTTTAAAATGTAATATCGGAAATTATCGGTATCTGTTTCAAAAAGTAAAATGAATGACTTTTTAAAACGCTGCTGTAAGGAGCGGTACATATCCGGTAAAACAAGGATGTAGGGAGAGGTACAGAGTAGTTGCGTCTCCCCTCTCCCACACACAACACAGGACTTGACGACTGCAGCATTAGAGGTTTACTGGCGACACTTGATGACCTCATCAAACCGCCGCGAGCGCGGCATAACATCAACAAGAGTGTGTTGTTGCCGGTGCTGTAGCCGTGGCTAGCAAGCGAGCTCGCTCGGTGACTGACTATTGACACCATGTCTATGGTTTGGGATTATATTAAAGTGTGTCTGACGCATAAAAAACTGGCAATTTGCAATGACTTCAAAAAGATGGTTACGTGAGGAGGAACCAAGACGTTTTCCTTTAATACGAGGAAGTTGATCTCCCCCCTCTTCAAGAATCATAAGGAGATACACGATGCATACAAGCGGAAGATGGATGAAAAAAAAACACAGAAAAAAAGTAGTACTACACAGTTGTCGCTTAAAGACTTCGCTGAGAAAAAACAAAAATACTACAAAAACCACCCCAAGGCGAAAGCTCAAGTTGTGGTCAGGGACAAGGCACGCAGTATGGCAAAATCTACGGTGGAGTCTGGTGTGGATAGTCTGCTCTGCATGGTGCACACCTTGCAGCTTGCAGTGAGCGGAGATGCCCTGTCTCAACGCAGCATTTCAGAAGCTCTGACTGACTGCTAGGCCACTTCAAGCACTCACCACTAGCTTGCAGCACATTTTTCTTACTCATACAAATACGTTAGAGCAGGGCAAATTGAGCCCCGTTTATAATTTGCTGTTATATAGTACATCAGGCAGTCTTGCACTAAAGGAGGACTATGTTATTGTTTAATTTATTACTCTAGTGTACACTGGACAGAAGCTGTGTTCCTTCATTGTTTTTGTAGCTGTTGTTTTGAGGCATGTTAAAAAAAATAAAATAATAATGTGCTTTGTAAAAAGGCAAAGTATAGTATTTCCAGTATCAGGATTATCTCAGGGAAAGCATGTCCCAAATTCCAAGCTGCAGTTTTGAGGCATGTTAAAAAACATAATGCACTTCCTGACTTCAATAATAAATATGGCAGTGCCATGTTGGCACTTTTTTCCATAACTTGAGTTAAAGTTGTTCTCTTATTTTGGAAAACCATTTTACATTGTTTAATGCATCCAGCCGGGCATCACAACAAAATTAGGCATAATATTATGTTCATTCCATGACCGCATATATCGGTATCGGTTGATATCGGAATTGGTAATTAAGAGTTGGACAATATCGGAATATGGGATATCGGCAAATAAGCCATTATCGGACATCTCTATCCAAAACTAATGTAAAGTATCAAACAACAGAAGAATAAGTGATTATTACATTTCAACAGAAGTGTAGATAGAACATGTTAAAACAGAACATAAACAGATATTAACAGTAAATGAACAAGTGGATTAATAATCAATGTTTACAGCTTGTCCTTTATCAGTTTGACAAAATAATAGAATGAGAAATGACACGATATGTATACTGCACACGTCAGCAGACAAATTACAAACCCCGTTGCCATATGAGTTGGTAAATTGTGTTAGATGTAAATATAAACGGAATACAATGATTTGCAAATCGTTTTCAACCCATATTCAGTTGAATATGCTAGAAAGACAACATATTTGATGTTCAAACTCATAAACTTAATTGTTTTTGCAAATAATCATTAACTTAGAATTTCATGGCTGCAACACGTGCCAAAGTAGTTGGGAAAGGGCATGTTCACCACTGTGTTACATCACCTTTTTTTTAACAACACTCAATAAACGTTTGGGAACTGAGGAAACTAATTGTTGAAGCTTTGAAAGTGGAATTATTTCTCATTCTTGTTTTATGTAGAGCTTCAGTCGTTCAACAGTCCGGGGTCTCCGCTGTCGTATTTTACACTTCATAATGCACCACACATTTTCGATGGGAGACAGGTCTGGACTGCAGGCAGGCCAGGAAAGTACCCGCACTCTTTTTTTTTACGAAGCCACGCTGTTGTAACACGTGCTGAATGTGGCTTGCCATTATCTTGCTGAAATAAGCAGGGGCGTCCATGAAAAAGACGGTTCTTAGATGGCAGCATATGTTGTTTCAAAACCTGTATGTACCTTTCAGCATTAATGGTGCCTTCAAAGATGTGTAAGTTACCCATGCCTTGGGCACTAATGCACCCCCATACCATCACAGATGCTGGCTTTTGAACTTTGCGTTGATAACAGCCTGGATGGTTCGCTTCTCCTTTTGTCCGGATGACACGATGTCGAATATTTCCAAAAAAAATTTGAAATGTGGACTCATCAGACCACAGAACACTTTTCCACTTTGCATCAGTCCATTTTAAGATGATCTCGGGCCCAGAAAAGCCGGCAGCGTTTCTGGGTGTTGGATAAATGGCTTTCGCTTTGCATAGTAGAGCTTTAACTTGCACTTACAGATGTAGCGATGAACTGTATTTAGTGACAGTGGTTTTCGGAAGTGTTCCTGAGCCCATTTGGTGATATCCTTTGGAGATTGATGTCAGTTTTTGTATCAACGCATCAAAAAGTATCAAAATACACTTTGGTACCTGTACCAAAATATTGGTATAACCCTATTTTTTTATATAAAAATACTTTTTAACAGACACTGCATAATATAAAAACATGCTTTACCCGTGAACATTTAATGACACTTCTTTCTCCTTAAAGTTACTGATTAAAGTGACTTGTATTACATTTACTAGTATTATGATTTGTTTTTCTCGTTCAATATGACGTTTACCTTAAAGAAAAATATCATGCAATTTTCATAAAAGTAGGATACAGTCAATGCTCGGTTTTCGCACAGCCAACTTTTTGTATGACTCAGTTTTCGCCGAAAATATTTTCCAAAATGATGCCTCGGTTTTTCGTATAGTGTGCGGGTTATCGCAAAACCGAACACGTGACGTGTGTGACTCCACATAATCCAGCCTTGGTTACTCAGTCCATACATTTTTTAATCCAGTCCACCAACTAAATAATTTGCCATAGTGGCTATGAGTCATGAGTGGTATTTGGAGCTTTGGAATTTCCAATTGTCTGTGAACGCACCAGGCTGAGTGCTGATTGGGGGGAAGACGACAGTAAAGAAAGATGTTGGCATAGTTTTGGCCGACAGTTTGCAATAAAAAGATTGTTGACATGTTGACAGCTGGTAAACAATAAAATGCCTTTGTTTTTTGTTTTTGGGCGGATTTGTCGATGGAAAAAACGGATGCGGTTCCCATCTGACCTCAGATTACAAACAGATTACGACTTTTTTCTTGTAAACATCACTTTTCAAAATGAACGCTCTCCAAATTTAACCTTGTAAAAGTAAGATTTATTTCTGGTAATACCGACTTTTATCTGGAAAAGTTATGACTTAATTCTCTTAAGAGTGCAACTTATTTTCATAAGATTACGACTTTGCTCTCGAAAAACATGACAATATTCCAGTTTTACGTGATGAATTTAATTTCATCTACACAACTTCTTCCTCAAAATACTTCATCCTTGATATATTACAGATTTTTACCTAATGTATTCAGACTTTTATTTTAAAAACAAACCAAAAAACGACATTTACTTGTCCTACTTGACTTTTCCCGAGAATAAATATTTGATCCTGGATAAATGACGACTTTTTATTGTACAAAACCCAAAACCAGTGAAGTTGGCACATTGTGTAAATCGTAAATGAAAACAGATTACAATGATTTGCAAATCTTTTTCAACTTGTATTCAATTGAATAGACTGCAAAGACAAGATATTTAATGTTTAAACTTTTCAGATGGAATTCTTTCCCATTCTTGCTTGATGCACAGCTTAAGTTGTTCAACAGTCCGGGGTCTCCGTTGTGGTATTTTAGGTTCCATAATGCGCCACACATTTTCAATGGGAGACAGGTCTGGACTATAGGTAGGCCAGTCTAGTAATATATCTTTTATATATATATATATATACATATATATATATATATATATCCCATCCATCCATTTTCTACCGCTTATTCCCTTTGGGGGCTCGGGGGGCGCTGGTGCCTATCTCAGCTACAATCGGACGGAAGGCGGGGTACACCCTGGACAAGTCGCCACCTCATCGCAGGGCCAACACAGATAGACAGACAACATTCACACTCACATTCACACACTAGGGCCAATTTAGTGTTGCCATATATATATATATATATATATATATATATATATATATATATATATATATATATATATATAAAAGATATAAAGCCAAGTATAGCAAAAGAGTGTGGTATATCTTGATGAAATAAGCAGGGGCGTCCATGATAAGGTTGCTTGGATGGCAACATATGTTGCTCCAAAACCTGTATGTACCTTTCTGCATTAATGGTGCCTTCACAGATGTGTAAGTTCCCCATGCCTTGGGCACTAATACACCCCCATACAATCACAGATACTACCTTTTGAACTTTGTGCCTTTTCATCTTTGTTCCGGAGAACACAACGTCCACAGTGTCCAAACCCAATATGAAATGTGGACTTGTCAGACTACAAAACACTTTGAATCAGTCCATTTTAGAGGAGTTCAGGCCCAGCAAAGCCAGCAGCGTTTCTGGGTGTTGTTGATGAATGGCTATTGCTTTGCATAGTAGAGTTTTAACTTGCACTTCACCTACAGATGTAGCAATTAACAGAAGTTACTGACAGTGGTTTTATGAAATGTTCCTGAGCCCATGTGGTGATATTCTTTTCACACTGATGTTGGTCTTTGATGCAGTAGTGCCTGAGGGATCGAAGGTCACGGGTATTCAATGTTGGTTTTCAGCCTTGCTGCTTACGTGCAGTGATTTCTCCAGATTCTCTGAACCTTTTGACAATATTATTGAACGTAGATGGTGAAATCCCTAAATTCCTTGCAATTGCTGGTTGACAAATGTTGTTCTTAAACTGTTGGACAATTTGCTCACACATTTGTTGACAAAGTGGTGACCCTCGCCCCATCCTCGTTTTTGAATGACTCAGCATTTCATGGAAGCTGCTTTTATACCCAATCATGGCACCCACAAGTTCCTAATTAGCCTGTTCACCTGTGGGATGTTCCAAATAAGTGTTTGATGAGCATTCCTCAACTTTATCAGTCTTTTTTGCCACTTGTGCCAGCTTTTTTGAAACATGTTGTAGTCATCAAATTCTAAATGAGCTAATATTTGTAAAAAAATAACAATTTTCCAATTCGAACATTAAATATCTTGTCTTAGCATTCTATTCAATTGAATATAAGTTGAAAAGGATTTGCAAGGAATTGTATTCTGTTTTTATTTACCATTTACACAACATGCTATAACTTCGCTGGTTTTGGGTCTTGTAGATTTTTACCTAATTTATTATTTTAAAAACAAACAAACAAAAAAAAAACGACAACATTATTTACTTTACTTTTCCCGAGAATATATATTTGATCGGGCTTCACGGTGGCAGAGGGGTTAGTGCGTCTGCCTCACAATACGAAGGTCCTGCAGTCCTGGGTTCAAATCCAGGCTTGGGATCTTTCTGTGTGGAGTTTGCATGTCCTCCCCGTGAATGCGTGGGTTCCCTCCGGGTACTCCGGCTTCCTCCCACTTCCAAAGACATGCACCTGGGTATAGGTTGATTGGCAACACTAAATTGGCCCTAGTGTGTGAATGTGAGTGTGAATGTTGTCTGTCTATCTGTGTTGGCCCTGCGATGAGGTGGCGACTTGTCCAGGGTGTACCCTGCCATCCGCCCGATTGTAGCTGAGATAGGCGCCAGCGCCCCCCGCGACCCCAAAAGGGAATAAGCGGTAGAAAATGGATGGATGGATGGATATATTTGATCGTGGAAAAATAACGACTTTTTATTGTAAATAAATTATTTTTGTGGCTCTTTTCCAACACCAAGCAATAAGACTATGTCCTCTGATATTAAAACGTATACTTCAAAGAAAAACTGCTAGTTTCATAACGTTAGGACAACTATTTCCTTGATGATTGATGTACTCGCGTCACATTACAACTTTTTTCTCCTAATACTAGGAGAATACTTTCTCCAATAAACAAGCCTAATTCTGAAGAAAACAATTTATCTCTTATGTTTGACTGCCATCTACTGGTCACACTTATCAACACACCATGTACCAAATAAAATAGCTTCGAGGTGGGTAAGCTCAACCACAAACTTATTCCTTACATTAGGCGCACCGGGTTATAAGGCGCACTGTCGAGTTTCCAGAAATAAAAAAATATTTTAAGTGCACCTTATAGTCTGGAAAATACTATGTACTTCAAAGAAAACTACTAGTTTCATAACGTTACGACAACTATTTCCTTGATGATTGATATACTTGCTTCATATTGCAACTTTTTTCTCCTAGTACTAGGAGAATACTGTATCCAATAAACAAGCCTAATTCTGAAGAAAACAATTTATCTCTTATGTTTGACTGCCATCTACTGGTCACACTTATCATCACACCATGTACCAAATAAAATAGCTTCGAGGTGGGTAAGCTCAACCAAACTTATTCCTTACATTGGGCGCACCGGGTTATAAGGCGCACTTTCGAGTCTTGAGGGGAAAACAACAAGAGTTTAATTCTGCCTGGAAAATACGATATACTTCAAACTACTAATTTCATAACGTTACGACAACTATTTCTTTGATTATTGATGTACCCGCGTCACATTACAACTTTTTTCTCCTGATACTAGGAGAATACTTTCTCCAATAAACAAGCCTATTTTTGTGTTGATAAATTCTTTTTTCTGAGATTTACAACAACAATAAGAACACATTTAAAATATCTTAAAACGATCCTAAAAATGTTAGTTTTCTATATAAAATGCTATCGCTTATTTTTTTCCACAAAAAAATGTGACTTACCGTATTTCCTTGAATTGCCGAAGGGCATATAGTATGCGCCTGCCTTAAATTACTGCCGGGTCAAACTCGCTTCGCAAAATAATTACCGCCTAGTCAAACTCGTGACAACATGAGTGACATTTTCCCTGTCATCATTTTCAAAATAGAGGAGGCTGATTTCAATACCGGTAATTTGAAATCGCATAAAGGGAAGAAGATTAAGAGCTATTCAGTAGGATTTAAGGTCCAAGCTTACATTACACAACCATTTTTACTGCATGCCTTTTTACTGCATGCCTTTGGTAAGTGAGAAGAGGTTTTAAAATAATTAGCGCATGCTTACTTTTACCGCATGCCTTTGGTAAGCGCAGGAGTGAGAAGAGGTTTTAAAATAATTAGCGCATGCTTACTTTTATCGCGTGCCTTTGGTAAGTGCAGGAGTGAGAAGAGGTTTTAAATTAATTAGCGCCCCTGCGGCAATTCAAGGAAATACGGTATTCCATAAATGAGACTTTCTCCCTCTAACTTTTAACATTGTAAGCTTTCCCCGATTTTTTTATCTAATATTACAACTTTTTCCTACTCACAAAGACTTAACTTGACTTGTACTTTCATAAACAACCTTATTTGGATAGTATTGCCATGAAAAGGCAGATTTATTTTTCTCCTTTTGAATGTAATCGTATCACATACAATATTGTTGTGACAAAGAATGATTGTTTCAGAAGCTCTGCAACAAAACAAGAAGTGAGAAGGGGGAAAGCAACGATGTCGTCCAATAAAAACCGAGGGGGAAAAAGACACTAAAGAGTCCAAAGGGAGAGATGGAGGAGATATGAAATTCCAGTTGAACTTTCATGCCAGATTCCAGTGTGTGCAAACCAGATGGTTGCCGGGAACTTTTCGGAAAAGAAAAACATTTGGACTTTGTCACTGATCTCGTGCAAACTCTCTGCTTGAATAAGTGCTTGGCAGCATTCTTCAGCTGCGTGTGTAGAACTATTAGCATAAAGGAGCAGATGCAGATGATACATTCTGCAAGAACAGATCGTCAGAAATGAATACAAGATCCCAAATAAGAAAAAGCTGGTGTAATTAGTTGAAAATAGCCATTAAAAAATGGAGAAAAGAGTGAGCCAGAATAAGAAAATGACTCAAAGATCCGGAATAAGAGGCCAAGACTTTTCTCTGTCCTATGCTGCAGTTAAAAGATAATGAGTGCTAGTCCAAAAATAACAGCATTCCTCTGTGCACTTTGTCTTGACGAGCCATTTGGCTGTTGACAAACTTTTAGTCAGGCTGCAAAAACACCTATTCCGCTCTTTGTCTTGCAGCACAGTCCGATGGGGACTACGATTACTTCCTGCTCGACGTTCCTCCGGTGGAGCCGGCCTTGAAGATCAAGTTCACCTACCACACCAACGCTCAGATGAACAGTATCCTGAAGAAAACCCAGCAGGAATGTGCCGACATTGCCAAAACCTACAGCATCGGCCGCAGCATGGAGGGCAGGGAGCTGCTGGTCATTGAGTTCTCCAACAACCCCGGACAACATGAATTACGTAAGACAGACGGATACATTTTATTACCGTATTTTCCGCGTTATAAAACGCAACTGTTTTCCAAAGCTTTAAACCCTGAGGCTTATACAAATGTGCGGCTAATGTATGGAATGATTAAGGAAAGAGATCAAACCAAGCACTAAAATGGTCCACTTAAGGGACTGTTCAACATCAAAGGCAAGTACAAGGATGAAGAATCCTTCTTTTAAAAAAAAGGGGAACATCTTCACAAGGGAGGAATAAAGACGTAAATTACATTTTTGTTTTGTTTGAGCAACCGTTTTACCGCCAAGATACAGACACCATTTGGAAACAGTTACGGTCTGAAAATAAACATTAAACAACACACAAACACACACACACACACGCACATTTATATATGTGTGTGTGTTTGTGTATATATATATATATATATATATATATATATATATTTATATATATATATATATATATATATATATGTATATGTGTGTGCGTGTGTGTGCATGTGAGAATGTGTATATAGATGTATAAGTGAATTATATTTATATAGCGCTTTTCTCTAGTGACTCAAAGCGTTTAACATAGTGAAACCCAATATCTGAGGTACATTTAAATTAGTGTGGGTTGCACTGAGAGCAGAGCACTGAGTGGGTAAAATGCCTTGCCTAAAGACACAATGGCAGCGACTAGGATGGCGAAAGCCGGGATCGAACCTGGAACCCTCAAGTTGCTGGCACGGCTGCTCTACCAACCGAGCTATGCCGCCCCATACATACCTGAGATCGGTAGGTTGTAAGTTCAAACCCCGGCCGAGTCATACCAGAGACTATAAAAATGGGACCCATTACCTCCCTGCTTGTCACTCACCGTCATGGGTTGGAATTGGGGGTTAAATCACCAAAAATGATTCCCGGGCACGGCCAGCGCTGCTGCCTATACTGCTCCCCTCGACTCCCAGGGGGGGGATCAAGGGTAATGGGTCAAATGCAGAGAATAATTTCGCCACACCTAGTGTGTGTGTGACAATCAATGGTACTTTAACCTTAACACACACACACATATAAATGTGTATATGTGTGTAAATGTGTGTATGTATGTTCATATATACATTATATATATATATATATATATATATATGTAGAAAATACATAATACCCTAAGAAATCTGCAAATAAAATGTTTATTTTTTATGTAAAGATTTAATTATTTCTCAAATTTGTAATTTTAAAGTGTGGTGCTGTCAAAATTCAGATGAATCACACTTTTGCATTTGGATGAATCCCAATAAATTACTTCCATGTGTAATTCAAAGTAACTTAAAAAAAACAAAACAACAGTACTGTCAAAATGTCAAACAGGAAATGTTTCAAAATCTAGAACTTGAATGCACGTCATTTATTTGTTGAAAAAGCGAGCACACAATTGATGTCTGCTCTCTAGTTTTTGCAAGGACCCGATCACGAACAACTTGCTCACCTTTCATTGAAGCATCCGCCGTTCAGGTTAAGGAGCATAAACTGTGTGATGAATCGGAGTTTTTACTTGATAATGTTCTGCGATTCGTGGCATGTGTTCAAGTATTAACTTGGAAAGCCCTAGAAATAATAAAACAAAACCAAGTCCCACTGCTAACAAGTCTTCATATTTACATGTATTTCCTTCAGTTGAGCCAGAGATGAAGTTTGTGGCCAACATTCACGGCGATGAAGCCGTGGGCCGCCAGCTGCTTATCTACCTGGCTCAGCACCTTTGTTCGGAATATCGCCTTGGAAACGAACGTGTGCGGACGCTCATCAACACCACTCGCATCCACATCCTGCCCTCCATCAACCCTGACGGCTTTGAGTTTGCGTTATCCGGACAAAACGACAGGAGCGGCGGCGATGAAGACAACGATGAGGTCAGTTTAACAAAATGAGAAAAAAAGTTTAGGTGCTACAAGGCGAGACTCGTACTTTTCTACCCGAAAAGTATGAGTAAAAAGTGGAAACCTGGAGGGGAACTGCACTTTCACAATCATGAAAGACATGACGACGGATTCATTTTTTATTTTTTTTATGCATTCCAACCAACATTACCGGTTCTAAATTGGCTGTCAAAGTGTACCAACATGTCGTAATACGTTATCGTCCTGATACTATCCAGGTGAGAAGCATGATTTATGATCTATAATAAGCAAAGAGCAAATAAATGAGGAAGCTCTTGATCATGGCACCGTTATAAATTGTTTTTTCTGATAAGTCCCAAAATGTAAATGGAGTATTGATGGTGCTTTTTGGATGTTTGTTTATTAGGTTTTATGGGTGGAATAGAGGACCTCCCATTGGCTCTGCTGTAAGTGGACTTTCATTTACGTTTATTTTACGAGTTGCATTAAAATCCATCCGTCATGTCTTTCATAATGATTGTAAATAGGCAAAATTCCATAAAAAGTGCAGTTCCTCTATAACGAAAAAGACTTTAAGTTGAGCGTCTTATACATGCAGTATAATGTAGTAAAAGACACCTTCCTAACAATTTGTATTATGTACAATATGCACACTGCAAGTATATATATAATGTAGTAACAAACACCTTCATAACAATATGTACAATATACATACTGCCTATTTATACATATATATATATATATATAATGTAACATAAACCTTCATAACAATATGTAATATGTTTTATATACACACTGCAAGTATATATAATGTTTTATATAAGGGTGATGGGTCAAATGCAGAGAATAATTTTGCCAAACCTCGTGTGTGTGTGACAATCATTGGTACTTTGACTTATATACACACACTGCATGTTATGCTTGGAGGAAGGAGTTGACGGCACAACTACCGGGGGGCATGATGGCTCTATGATTTATTATATTTATAAATGGGTTAAATAAATGGGTTGTCTTTGTATAGCGCTTCTCTTCCTTCAAGGTAAGCGCTTTGACACTACTTCCACAATTACCCATTCACACACACATTCACACACTGATGGAGGGAGCTGCCATGCAAGGCGCTAACCAGCATCCCATCAGGAGCAAGGGTGAAGTGTCTTGCTCAGGACACAACGGACGTGACAAGGTTGGTACTAGATGGGGATTGAACCAGGGAGCCTCGGGTTGCGCATGGCCACTCTTCCACTGCGCCATTCTATATGAAATAATCAACAATACTAATAAATAAACTATAGAATGGTGTGTGACAAAATCCAAGAGTGTTTGTATGTGAGGCTATGTGTGTGATTACCTGTAGTGTGTGTTACCTAGTTTTGTGTTGGGTGAGAGGAGGGACAAAGCAGGAAGGCAGTCTGTGATCATGCGAGAGGTAGAGATCTAAGGGAGGCAGTCCAGAATCTAGAGCGGAACAACAAGGGCTCACAGGAGAGCTTGGGAAAAGCACTGCGTGAGAACAACACAGAAATCAGACATGGAGGGGTGTGAGAGAGAGAGAGAGAGAGAGAGAGAGAGAGAGAGAGAGAGAGGGAGAGAGAAAAGCTGGAGTCGGCTTATGGTACACGATAGAGGATTAAGTTCCTGCGAGGATCCTTGGGTCCACTGGTTCTTATACCGCTCGCCCTCATCAGTCCCAGGTGTGCAGATCTCGGCGCGCTGCCAGCGGAGGTGCCGGGGGAAAGCAGGTTTGAGCCCAGGCCGTGACACTGCAAATATATATATAATGTAGTAACAGACACCTTCATAACAATATGTAATATGTACAATTTAAACACTGCAAGTATATATGTATATATATATATATATACATATATATATATATATATATATATATATATATATATGTATATATGTATATATATGTATATATATATATATATATATGTATATATGTGTGTATATATATATATATATATGTATATGTATATATATATATATATATATATATATATATATATATATCTATAAAATGTAGTAACAGACACCTTCATAACAATATGTAATATATACAATGTACACACTGCAAGTCTATCTACAATGTAGTAACAGACACCTTCATAACAATGTAATATGTACAATATTTACCATATTTGATAATTTTAAACAAACATAGAAGGAGACAGCGCTCATAAGTTACGCTTAAGTTGTTTTTCAGGAGTCACCACAAAAGGAAACAGCAAACGTAATGTTACATAAAAGTTGTGGGTGAAAAAAGTCATTAGCGTTGCAGAAATAAAGTCTTTCCAAAAAATTGGTAAATTAACGAGGAAAAAGTTTGTCTAAGTCTAAGTCTAATTGTAAAAGTCAATCACTGTACCGTCATTGGCTGGTTGAGCAGTCATTCATTTCAAATGTTTCACCATTGATCTCTTATGTGTACATTTGTCAGGGTCACAGATATATTTCTTCCAACGTTGGCCGAAACAACGCCCAGAACATCGATCTAAACCGAAACTTCCCAGATTTGACGTCCATCGTTTACAGCCGACGTCGGCAAAAGGCTTACCGAACAGACCACGTCCCCATCCCTGACCATTACTGGTTCGGCAAGGTACAGGAAATGTCCATAAAATGGCTTGCAAGTGACAAGAAGTGTCCATATATGGCCTCAATAACAAACTCACTGCATTGACTTGATGCTTCTATGAATTGTTTCATTCTCTACTTTTTTGGTCACAATGATAAAAAAAAGGTAGCACCTGAGACATACGCCGTGATGAAATGGATCCGATCTCTCCCATTCGTGCTGTCCGCTAACTTCCACGGGGGAGATCTGGTGGTGTCGTATCCTTACGATCGCTCCAAACACCCGCTGGATGTTAATCTCTTGTCTCCTACGCCGGACGACAAGGTAAGAGTCATTCATATCAGAAGTTGTATTTTGTTCAAAAAAACATTGTGATATTAGGAGTAAAATGTTTTAATATTGAGGAAAAACATCTGAAAGTTACGCGGTTATGTTGTAATTTTGCGGAAAACATGCATCAAAAATATTGTTAAAACCTACAAAACCCAAAACCAGTGAAGTTGGCACGTAGATGAAAACAAAATACAATGATCTGCAAATCCTTTTCAACCTATATTCCAAATCAATAGACTGCAAAGACAAACTACTTAATATTCAAAATGAAAAACTTTTGTTATTTTTTGCATATATCTGGAATTTGATGCCTGCAACATGTTTAAAAAAAGCTGGCACAAGTGGCAAAAAGACTAAGAAAGTTGAGGAATGCTTATCAAACACTTATTTGGAACATCTCACAGGTGGATGCGTGAGCAAATCGTCCAACAGTTTAAGAACAACATTTCTCAACGAGCTATTGCAAGGAATTTAGGGATTTCACTATCTACGGTCTGTAATATCATCAAAAGGTTCAGAAAATCTGGACAAATCACTGCACGTAAGCGATGATATTACGGACCTTCGATCCCACAGGCGGGACTGCACCAAAAAGCGTCATCAGTGTGTGAAGGATATCACCACATGGGCTCAGGAACACTTCAGGAAACCACTGTCAGTCACTACAGTTCGTCGCTACACCTGTAAGTGCAAGTTAAAACTCTAGTATGCTTAGCCAAAGCCATTTAACAACAACATCCAGAAAAGCAGCCGGCTTCGCTGCTTATCTAAGATGGACTGATGCAAAGTGGAAAAGCGTTCTGTGGTCTGACCAGTCCACATTTCAAAGAGGAAAAAAAACATCCGGACTGTTATCGGGGCAATGTTCAAAAGCCAGCATCTGTGATGGTATGGGGGTGTATTAGTGCCCAAGGCATGGATAACTTACACATCTGCGAAGGCACCATTAATGCTGAAAGGCACAAACAGGTTTTGGAGCAACATATTTTGCCATCCAAGCAACATTATCATGGACGCCCCTGCTTATTTCAGCAAGACAATGCCAAGCCACTTGTAGTAAAAGAGTCTGGGCACTAGATTGGTCTGCCTGTAGTCCAGATCTGTCTACCATTGAAAATGTGTGGCGCAATATGAAGCTTAAAATACCACAACAGACTGTTGAACAACTTAAGCTGTACGTCAAGCAAAAATGGGGAAGAATTCCACCTGAAAAGCTTCAAAAATGGGTCTTCTCATTCCCAACCATTTAGTGAGTGTTATTAAAAGAAAATGCCATGTAACACAGTGGTAAAAATGCCCCTGTGCCTACTTTTTTTTGCAATGTGTTGCTGCCATTAAATTCTAAGTTATTGATTATTTGCAAAATAAATATAAATAAATGGGTTGTACTTGTATTGCGCTTTTCTACCTTCAAGGTACTCAAAGCGCTTTGACACTACTTCCACATTTACCCACACACACATTCACACACTGATGGAGGGAACTGCCATGCAAGGCGCTAACCTGCAGCCATCAGGAGCAAGGGTGAAGTGTCTTGCTCAGGACACAATGGACGTGACGAGGTTGGTACTAGTTGAGGATTGAACCAGGGACCCTCGAATATGAATATATATATATATATATATATATATATATATATATATATATATATATATATACATATATATATATATGTTGAAAAGGATTAGGAAATAATTGCATTCTCTTTTTATTTACCATTTACACAACGTGTCAACTTCACTGGTTTTGGGTTATGTAATAATGTTGCTGAAATTTAATAAAAATCGGAGAATAGACAAGTTAGTCTTAAGAAAAGGCATAACTCTATAGATGCATGAATGGTTTGGCCTGGTTTTAAAATTTTATTGTAATTAATAATTAAAATGTCACAAAAACTCTTCGTTACTAAACGATAGAATATGTTTTAAAAGTAAAAGATGTAATGTTCGAATGTTTCAAAAACGACAATTTATATTTTGTTACAAAAAGTGGGAAGGTCACAAACATTACTGTATTGTTTTTCATCAGGGTATTAATTAACTCTGTAAAACTTGTGGTTCCTGTATTTTAGCATTTTAATTGTTTCTAAAGTTAAAAAAAAAACATTTTTTAATTAATGTTTTAAATTGTCAAGGTGTTCAAGTTCCTGGCCAAAACCTACGCAAGCACCCATGAAAGCATGTACACCGGAAACACTCCCTGTGGGTCCGCTCACACCCACAGCCAGAGGGGGACCGTGAACGGAGCACAGTGGTCCAGCAATGCAGGAGGTGAGGCAAGACATCCTTCACAAGTTGGTGCCTGGGGGAGTCTTTGTTTTGGGAAAAAAAATAAGTAAAAAGCGGCAAGTTTTTTTGTTCAAGGAAAAGTTGTGCAAATATACCCGTGTTTTTAGTAAATACTGAAAAAAGAGAAGAAATGTTGCGTCCCAAAAATACAAACCCATGTCTATTTTAAAGGCCTACTGAAACCCACTACAACCCACCACGCAGTCTGATAGTTTGTATATCAATGATGAAATATTAACATTGCAACACATGCCAATACGGCCGGTTTAGTTTATTAAATTGCAATTTTAAATTTCCCGGGAGTTTTTTTTCTTGAAAACGTCGAGTAATGATGACGTGTACGCTTGATGTCACGGGCTGTTAGGAAATATGAGCGCTGCGCGCACACACAGCTAAAAGTCATCTGCTTTAACCGCATAATTACACAGTATTTTGGAGATATGTGTTGCTGAATCCTTCGCAATTTGTTCAATTAATATTGGAGAAGTCAAAGTAGAAAGATGGAATTGGGAAGCTTTAGCCTTTAGCCACACAAACACACAGTGATTCCTTGTTTAAAATTCACAGAGGTGAAACTTTACTATGGATCACAGCGAACATGGATCCCCACCGAATGTCAACCAGCAGGTTTCAGTGAGAAAATTGTGGTAAAAAGTCGCTTATTACCGGAGATAAGCTGAGCTTGTGCCGCCCATAAAGCTGCCGTCGACTTCCCTGAGACATTGGCGTCAACACACCCGTGGACACACACCTCCGACTATCAGGTAATGTTAAACTCACTAAAACACTAGCAACACAATAGAAAGATAAGGGATTTCCCAGAATGATCCTAGTAAATGTGTCTAAAAACATCTGAATCCGTCCCAATGCAATCACGTTTTTTTTTTCTAGTCCATCCATCCATCCATTTTCTACCGCTTATTCCCTTTCGGGGTCGCGGGGGGCGCCGGCGCCTATCTCAGCTACAATCGGGCGGGAGGCGGGGTACACCCTGGACAAGTCGCCACCTCATCGCAGGGCCAACACACATAGACAGACAACCTTCACACTCACATTCACACACTAGGGCCAATTTTAGTGTTGCCAATCAATCTAGTCCGTCGCTTTCAATATCCTCAAACACAAATCTTTCATCCTCACTCAAATTAATGGGGAAATTGTCGTGTTCTCGATCCGAATAGCTGTTATAGTTGGAGGCTCCCATTAAAAACAATGTGACGATGTGAGGAGCCATCAACATATGACGTCATCGTCTGCAACTTCTGGTAAAGGCAGGGCTTTTCTGTTAGCAAGCAAAAGTTGCGAACTTTATCGTGGATGTTCTCTACTAAATCCTTTCAGCAAAAATATGACAATATCGTGAAATGATCAAGTATGAAACAAAAAAAAGGGCCTGCTATCCCCGTTTGAATAAGAAAATCTCATTTCAGTAGGCCTTTAAAAGGAAATGTAGCAAGAATAAAGTCGAAAGTGCTGCGGTACTTTTTGCAAAAGTCGTGATATTACGGTACAAAGTTGTAATACAAAAAAGTAATTTTTATTTTCACACAATGATAGTGTTTTGCTAAAACAGTTTAAGGTTATATTTGTAGAACTAAAAGTGTAAACAAACAAACAAACAAACAAAAAACTCCAGACGCTCCTCTTCTTTGTGTGTATCGTTTACTTGTGAACTTCCATCCATCCATTGTCTACCGCTAGTCCCTTTTGGGGTCGCGGGGGGTGTTGGAGCCTATCTCAGCTGCATTCGGGTGAGGGCGGAGTACAACCTGGACAAGTCGCCACCTCATCGCACGGCAAACACAGATAGACAGACACAGGGGCGCCGAAAAGGGGGGGTAAAGGAGACTGATTCTAGGGGCCCATGATGGAGGGGGGCCCAGAGAGGCCCCTAATGATGATGAAATCATATGAAATTATGTGTTTTGGAGCTCTGTAAATATTCTTTTCATGAGCCCAAAATTCCTAGCGGCGCCCCTGGACAGACAACATTCACACTCACATTCACACATTAGGGCCAATTTAGTGTTGCCACACTTAATCATTCCAAAAACGTCAAACACTAAAGATGTGGGAAAAAAATGTATAGCAAAATAAAGCGAGTGTGTTTCAGTAAGAGTAAGAGTAAGGTTAAAAAAAACTGTGTGGCTCGATTCCATCATACCTGACTTCCATAACCCATAATGCACTGTGTCCAAACCTAATTACCACACAGATCCTTCCGCCATAAATGCAATTAAACAGTTACATATTTTTCACTGTATTAAAGCTGTATAAAATAGTACATTATGGAATTATTCACACAAGTGAAGTGAATATTTATATAGTGCTTTTCTCTAGTGACTCAACGCGCTTTTAAATAGTGAAACCCAATATCTAAGTTACATTTAAAACAGTGCGGGTGACACTGGGAGAGGGTGGGTAAAGTGTCTTGCCCAAGAACACAACGGCAGGAACTTGGATGGCGGAAGCGGGGATCGAACCTGGAACCCTCAAGTTGCTGGCACGGCCACTCTACCAACCGAGCAATACCGCGCTATACACAAATGTAATGATTACAAATAAAGTGTGCTTTATATTTTATACCCTATATTTATACCCTATATTTTATACCCTAAGCATGCAATATATACATTTTTGTATTGTTCAAATAAATAGTCCTATTTTGGCTGAATACACATAAATGTAAATCATCTTAAATAGCATTTAGGCTCCTACACCTATTTTAGGAATTAAATAGTATACAAATTAGTATTAAAAAGTGCACCAAGAAACACGTCACAAGGTTACACAAACATTTTTTTTGTTAAAATCACTATATAATAATAAAAAACTTAAATGTGTTCAAATGTTATATACTGTATATATATATATATATATATATATATATATATATATATATATATATATATATATATATATATATATATATATATATATACACACCGTATTTCCTTGAATTGCCGCAGGGCATATTGTATGCGCCTGCCTTGAATCACTGCCGGGTCAAACACGCTTCCCAAAATAATTAGCGCATACTTAGTATTACCGCCTGGTCAAACTCGTGACGTCATGAGGGACACTTACCCTGTCATCATTTTCAAAATGGAGGAGGCTGATTTCAATACAGGTAATTTGAAATCGCATAAAGGGAAGAAGATTAAGAGCTATTCAGTAGGATTTAAGGTCCAAGCTTACATCACACTCAAATTTTTACTGCATGCCTTTGGTATGTGCCGGAGTGAGAAGAGGTTTTAAAATAATCAGCGCATGCTTACTTTTACCGTATGCCTTTGGTAAGCGCAGGAGTGAGAAGAAGTTTTAAATTAATTAGCGCCCCGGCGGCAATTCAAGGAAATACGGTATATATATATATATATATATATATATGTATAAAACACTTTTTTGTATTTATTTATATTTATTTATTTTATTTTATTTTATTTTTTTTATTTTTTTTTTTTTAAACTATGAAAAATACTTATTGTATTAAAAAAAATATTTATTTTTACGATGCATTTGTAATATAAGAATGAATTATTTTTGGTTAATAAAAAATTTACCAAATTAATCATTATGTTACTGGAATTAATTAATATAAAAAAAATATACATATATATTTTTTAAGGCATCGAGAGCTTAAAATTACAATAGTTGTGAACATCTTCCATTTTTATTTTCTTTTAAATCAGGCATGCAAGACTTTAACTATCTCCACACCAACTGCTTCGAGGTGACGATGGAGTTGGGCTGCGACAAATTTCCCCCGGAGGACGACCTGTTCATCAGCTGGCACGAGAACCAAGAAGCCATGTTGTCCTTCATAGAAGCGGTTGGTGAAGACACGACCCCTTTTTTCCGACGTCTCTAAATGTCGTTTTCTTGGTACCACCTTGTCATCTGTTCTGCCTGGTATCACTTTTTTTAGGCCCATCGAGGGATCAAAGGCATCGTGAAAGACGTGGAGGGAAACGGCATCAAGGGCGCCAAGATCACTGTGCGAGGGATACGTCACAACATCGCTGCAAGTACGGTTTGACATGTTCATTGCCTCACTATTTCAAAGCACAATCCAGTGGCATCAAAATACTACATTTAGTGTGCCAGGTTTGGAGTCAAAATCGTAAGATAAGTCTAGAAACGGCTTTTTTGGTCAGTTTTCCACAACATGATGTCAGAGCTTAATGCTAAGCTACATGGCTAATAACATTTTTGGGGCTGCCTTCAACCACGGGTCTTTATCTAATTTTCTTATGGCTGATAGTCCAAGTCAAATTGGATTTGTTGAAAATGAACCAATGCATAAGCGAGAAAAGGGCAAATGGAATTATCGCCTCACAATAATCTTATTAGAATGTAAGATTAAGTCATAAAATGATGGTTGTCAAATTGTCAGTATACAAATAAGTGTGTCTCTAATCAAATTAAATGAACAAAACACCACCGTTTTAACATGTCAAAATGTTTTTTTAATGACAAAAACAAAAAATATTGTTTCAAAAATAATACAGTAGAATGTACAACAAACATCTACCGTATTTCCTTGAATAGCCGCCAGGGCGCTAATTAGTTTAAAACCTCTTCTCACTCCTGCGCTTATTCAAGGCATCCAGTAAAAGTAAGCAGGTGCTAATAATTTTATAACCTCTTCTCACCCCTGCGCTTACCAAAGGCACGCAGTAAAAACTTGTGTGATAAAAAAAATAAAATTAATAAAACATTATTCTGCGGCCGCGGCCCGGTGGTTGAGGACCACTGCTATACAACATCTCATCGCACCCACTTTTATACCATGCTACCGGCGTGCCGGCCAGACGCATGCATTTCGCTGCTGTTCATATGAGATTGCAATGCATACTTGGTCAACAGCCATACCTTTTACACTGATGGTTGTGATATAAAACACTCTTACTAATATGCGCCACACTCTGTGAAACCACACCAAACACATTTCTGGAAAATATCGGCTCTGTAACACATTATAAACGCAACATAAGAATTACCCATAATGCCATGCATCCATGACTCTTGGCTACGGTATATTATACACGCGCCCCCAACCCCGCCCTCCTCAACCGACGCACGGAGGGGCGTGCGGGGGCGGGGTTTGGTGCTAGCGTATAATATAGCCAAGAGTCATGGATGCATTGCATTCTTGGTAAGTGTTATGTTGCGTTTATAATGTGTTACAGAGCCGATGTTCTCCAGAAATGTGTATGTCATTCTTGTTTAATGTGGGTTCACAGAGTGTGGCGCATATTAGTAAGATTGTTAAAGTTGTTTTATATCACAACCATTAGTGTGATCTCTATGGCTGTGGAAAGAGACCCCTGGTTTACACATATTAAAAGAAAAAAAACCTCCTACGCCAATTTGAAAAGGACGACCGAGGTTAGCGTCACTCGTGACGTCACGAATTTGACCCGGCGGTAAATGTAAGCATGCGCTTATTAAATTTGGGGAGTGAGTTTGACCCGACAGTAAATCAAGGCAGGCGCATATTACATGCCCGGCGGCTTCAAGGAAATACGGTAATAATAATGTTACTCTGTACAGCGAATATGGACATCGACATCAACATAATGATATTCCTAAGTAATTAAACAGGACAAATGGGAAAAAATTTAATAAAATACATTTTTTTTAAATCTTCTACTGGCAAACACATCATCAGCAGTTTCTCCATATACTCGTGGATAAATGTTCGCTGTCCAAAACATGATTTTTAACGGCCTTTATTGCGTGCTTCACTGTGGTCTTAATCGACGACTCCGGCTCCAAATTGCTCTGCCAAGTTGGAGACATGCACACTTTTGTCAATGATTTTTTTCTTGAATTCAATGATTGGCTTCCGCTTCTTCTTCTGAGAATTCTCCTTCTCACTCACCTCCTTTTGTTCCCATGTTTGGAAAGTTGTGTTAACCATCAATAGCAAGCAAGAAAATGTTTATGAAAATGTTCTGAGCGAGTGTCCAGACTTCGTATCGCCTAAAATAACTTTATATTGCCTTAAACACCTTCATAAAAGCCTTAAATAACCCCAAACTTCATATTGTCTTAAATAACCACAAACTTTATATTGCCTTAAATAAGTTCATCCATCCATCCATTTTTTCTTCCGCTTACCCGAGGTCGGGTCGTGGGGGCAGCAACCTAAGCAGAGAAGCCCAGACTTCCCTCTCCCAAGCCACTTCTGCAGCTCCTCCCGGGGGATCCCGATGCGTTCCCAGGCCAGCCGGGAGACAAAGTCTTCCCAACGTGTCCTGGATCTTCCCCGTGTTCCCCTCCCGGTCGAACGTGCCCTAAACACGCCCCTAAGGAGGCGTTCGGGTGGCATCCTGACCAAATGCTCGAACCACCTCATCTGGTTCCTCTCGATGTGGACGAGCAGCGGCTTTACTTTGAGCTCCTCCCGGATGACAGAGGTTCTCACTCTAAGGGAGAGCTTCACTACCCGGCAGACGAAACTCATTTCGGCCACTTGTGCCAGTGATCTTGTGCTTTCGGTCATAATCCAAAACTCATGACCATAGGTGAGGATGGGAACGTAGATCAACCGGTAAATTGAGAGCTTTGCCTTCCAGCTCAGCTCCTTCTTAACCATAATAGATCGATACAGTGTCCGCATTACTGAAGACCACACACTGATCCGCCTGTCAATCTCACTATCAACTCTTCCCTCACTCGCGAACAGGACTCCGAGGTACTTGAACTCCTCCACTTGGGGCAAGATTTGTTCCCCAACCCGGAGATGGCACTCCACCCTTTTCTGGGCGAGAACCATGGACTCGGAATTGGAGGTGCTGATTCTCATTCCAGTTGCTTCACACACTGCTGCGAACCGATCCAGTGAGAGCTGAAGGTCCTGGCCAGGTGAAGCCATCAGGACCACATCATCAGCAAAAAGCAGTGACTTAATTCTGCAGCCACCAAACCGGATCCCTTCAATGCCCTGATTGCACCCACAAATTATGTCCAGCAAAGTTATGATCAGAATCGGTGAAAAAAAAGCAGCCTCTGCAAAAAGCAGAGACCTAATTCTGTACCCACCAAACCGGATTCCTTCAATGCCCTGATTACGCCTACAAATTATGTTCATCAAAGTTATAATCAGAATCGATTAAAAAAAACAGCCTTGGCGGAGTCCAACCCTCACTGGAAACAGGTCCGACTTACTGCCGGCAATGCGGACCAAGCTCTGACACTGATCACACAGGGAGAAGACCGCCACAATCAGACAGTCCGACACCCCATACTCTCTGAGCAATCTCCACAGGACTTCCCGGGGGAGACGGTTGAATGCCTTCTCTAAGTCCACAAAGCACATGTAGACTTGTTGGGCAAACCCCAATGTACCCTGAAGGAACTTACCGAGAGTGTAGAGCTGGTCCACGGTTCCACGACCAGGACAAAAACCACACAGTTCCTCCTGAATCAGCCGCAGAAATAGGAGAGCCTACTACAGATTCTCCAGGCACTGCTTCCCCATAGGAAGACTTGTTGGTGGGATTGAGGAGGTCTTCGAAGTATTTAATCTACCGATCCACAACAACCGCAGTCGATGTCAGCAGAACTCCATCCGCACCAAACACTGTGCCAACAGTGCACTGCTTCCCCTTCCTGAGGCGGCCGTTGGTGGTCCAGAATTGCTTCAAAGCCGTCCGGAAGTTGTTTTCCATGGCTTTCCCAAATTTCTACCATGTCCGAGTTCTTCCCTCCGCGAAGTACACCGCTTGGCCTGTCTGTACCTGTCCGCTGCGTCCGGAGTCCTATGAGCCAAAAGAACCTGATAGGATTCCTTCTTCAGCTTGGCGACATCCCTCACCGCCGGTGTCCACTAACGGGTTCTCGGATTACCGCCACCACAGGCACCAACCACCTTGCAGCCACAGCTCAAATCGGCCGCCTCGGGTGGTATTTGAAACTCTCTCTGTCAGGAGACTCTGCTAGACGTTCTCAGCAGACCCTCACTATGCGTTTGGGCATGCCAGGTCGGTTTGGCATCTTCCCCCACCATTGAAGGTAACTCACCACCAGGTGGGGATTGGTAGAAAGCTTTGCCCATCTCTTCACCCAAGTGTTCAAAACATGAGACCGCAAATCCAATGACGTTCCACTTACCAAGAGCTAGCTTATGTAGCCGAGGATAGGACCGCCAAGTGGCCTGCCTTCGACTACCGCCCAGCTCACTGTGCTCGCGACCTCTCTGGCCCCTCCCATGAGTGGAGAGCCCATTGGAGGGGGGACCCACGTTGCTTCTTTTGGTTATGCCCGGCCGGACCCCATCTGAGTCCTTAGTTTTTCTTTTTCAGCGAGGTCTTCGAGCTGTACTTTGTCGGATCCCTCACCTCGGACCTGTTTGTCTTGGTAGACCCTATGGGCAACATAGCTCCTAGGATCATTGGGACACCCAACCTCTTCTACCATAATAAAGTGGCAGCTCAGAGAGGAGTAAATAACTTCATATTGCCTTAAATAACCCCACACTTCTAATTGCCTTAATCAGCTTCATATTGCCTTAAATAACTTCATATTGAATTAAATAACTTCATATTGCCTTAAATAACCCCAAACTTCATATTGCTTAAATAACTTCATATTGCCTTAAAATACTTTGTATTGCCTTAAATAACCCGAAACCACATTTTGCCTTAAATAACTTTGTATTGCCTTAAATAACCCCAAACTTCATATTGCCTTAAATAACCCCAAACCATATATTGCCTTAAATAACTTCATATTGTCTTTAACAACTTTATAATGCCTTAAATGGCATTATGAAGAGTTCTGCACGGGCTGCAGGCGGGCGAGGGAGGCCTGGCTAATGCCTACATACAGGGCATTGCAGTAGTTTAAACGATTCGAGATAAAGGCGTGGATTAATTTCTCGAGATCATGTCCTGATATGGCTATTTGGTGTAATTGATAAAAGCTTTTTTGAACGACGCTGCTGATTTGTTTTTTGAATTTAAAATCTTAGTCGAACTTTACCCCCAGGTTTGTGACCTAGTCGCTGAAATACGGGGTCAGAGTGCCGAGGTCAATGTTGGGGGAGGGAGAGCAACTTGGACCAAACAACATAACTACTGTTTTGTCTTCATTTAGGCTTGGGAAGTTAGCTGAAAGCCAGGCTTTGATGTCGTGCAGGCAGTCAATGAGACGTTGAACCGTGTTATTTTGTGCCATGGGAAAATAGATCTGGCAATCATCGGCATAAAAATGAAATGCAATACCATACTTCCTAAAAACAGAACCAAGGGGGAGAAGGTAAAGCGCAAATAAGATTGGGGCAAGGATTGAGCCCTGGGGGACCCCGTGTGGTAAAGGAGCTGTGGAAGACATACAACTGTCTATTTTTACACAAAAACTCCTGTCGGCTAGGTACGACCGGAACCAGTTGAGGGCGGTGCCCATAATACCCACACAGTTCTCAAGGCGAGTGATTAAGGTGGCGTGGTCGACGGTGTCGAACGCAGCAGACAGATCTAAAAGCACCAGGACAAAAAATTTACCAGAATCAGTTGACAGCAGGATATCGTTAAAAACTTTTAGAAGCGCTGACTCTGTGCTGTGGAGGGCTTTAAAACCGGACTGGAACAGCCCAGTGATACCATTATCCTCTGAGAAGGGCAACAACTGACTGTAGACAACCTTCTCTAATATTTTGGAAATGTATGGAAGATTAGAGAAAGGTCTAAGGCAGGGGTCAGCAACCCAAAATGTTGAAAGAGCTATATGGGACCAAAAATACAAAAACAAATCTGTCTGGAGCCGCAAAAAATTAAAAGCCATATTACATACAGATAGTGAGTGTCATGAGATATAAATTGAATTATGAGGACTTAAAGGAAACTAAATGAGCTCAAATAAAGCTACAAATGAGGCATAATGATGCACTATGTACATATAGCTAGCCTAAATGGAATGTTAGCATCTATTAGCTTACAGTCATGCAGTGACCAAATATGTCTAAATAGCACACTCCACATAAGTCAATAACATCAACAAAACTCACCTTTGTGCATTCACGCACAATAAGTTTGGTGGACAAAATGAAACAGAAAAAGAAGTGGCATAAATCACGTCTTAGAAAGTTGGAGAAAGTTATACAAGTAAACAAACAAGGGTAAATTCAAGGAGCGCCAAAATTAGTAGGACAGTGAAGCATGTTTAATGCAAACATTGTGTTTTATAGCAATTAGGGAGGTTTGTGTCATGTTTGTCCTCCTACAGAAACCAAATTAAAAGAAAATATATGTTTTTTTTCCATCATCATTTCCATTTTTCATATATTTTTGAAAAAACTCCAGAGAGCCACTAGGGCGCCGCTAAAGAGCCGCATGCGGCTCCAGAGCCGCGGGTTGCCGACCCCTGGTCTAAGGTTACAGAGGAGGGAGGGGTCGAGGCAACAACTTCATATTGCCTTAAAAAAACTTCACATTTCCTTAAATATTTTAATATTGCCGTAAATAACCCCACACTTCATATTTTCTTAAATAACTCCATATTGCCTTAAGTAACCCCAAACTTCACATTGCCTTAAATAACCCCAAAATGTATATTGCCTTAAATAACATAATATTCCCTTAAATAACCCAAACAGATGAGCTCATGTGATGATAAATTGTCATGAAATACTGCACAATGCACATCTACTCATATTGGCCATTTTAAGTTGATAGAAAGAGCCAAATGTCTTATCAATCACTAAATCTCTTATCAATCCTAAAAGTGCTTGTCTGTGATTTAAAACCATCTTTGTACAAAAAGCCACACACCATGTATGGCTAAAACACATCAAACCCAAATCAAAGGCCTACTGAAACCCACTACTACCGACCACGCAGTCTGATAGTTTATATATCAATAATGAAATATTAACTTTGCAACACATGCCAATACGGCCGGTTTAGTTTACTAAATGGCAATTTTAAATTTCCCGCGAGTTTCTTGTTGAAAACGTCGCTGAATGATGACGCGTGCGCTAACGTCACAGACTGTCAAGAAATATTAGCACTGCACCACTAGCGGCAAAAAGTCGTCTGCTTTAATCGCATAATTACACAGTATTCTGGACCTCTGTGTTGCTGAATCTTTTGCAATTTGTTCAATTAATAATGGAGACTATAAAGAACAATGCTGTTGGAGGAAAGCGGTGGATTGCATCTGTCTTTAGCACCGAGACACAGCCGGTGTTTCTTTGTTTGTTGTGAAGCAGAGCGGTCAAGCGAACATGTTTCCTCTACGTCAACCAGCATGTTTTTGGATAGGAAAATTGTGATATATATCTTACCGGAGACATCATTGGATTATTCGTCGTCCTGCAGCAGCTGTCAAAAAAGGCAGCTTTGAGATTGGCTCCTCGGCTTCTCTTTGAGACACTGCGTGTTCACCGCAGCCATCCGACCTCGGGGTATGTCTTTACAATCTTTACAATCTCACCAAAACACTATTAAAACAACAAGCAGATAAGGGATCTTCCAGAATTATCCTAGTAAATGTGTCTAATTACATCTGAAACGCTCACACTGCCGCCGCCTTTTTTTTTTTTTCCAGTCCTTCACTATCTATCCTAATCTTAATTCACTAATCTTTCATCTTCGCTCAAATTAATGGGGAAATTGTCGCTTTCTCGGTCCGAATTGCTCTTACTGCTGGTGGCTCCCATTATAAACAATCTGAGTATGTGTGGAGCCCTGCAACTCGTGACGTCACGTGCACATATTTCCGGTAAAAGCAGGGCTTTTTTATTAGCGACCAAAAGTTGTAAACTTTATCGTCAATGTTCTCTACTAAATCCTTTCAGCAAAAATATGGCAATATCGCGAAATGATCAAGTATGACACATAGAATGGACCTGCTTATCCCGTTTAAATAAGAAAATCTCATTTCAGTAGGCCTTTGAGGATACAAACAACACTCAATCTGCGACAATACTTCTTCTGTTAAAGTCTCTGACTTTCTTCTTCTTGTTCTCGCTGACAACAATAACAATTCCTCCTTTTGTTTGCCTTCAAGTAAATCTGGGCGGCGTCATCCCAGCACTCGTTCACACTCCTCCCAACACTGGACCACATCTTGCTGTGCGCCAAAATCCGTACAGTTGTTAGTACTCACTCACTCGCACGCCGCTGTGTTGTAAACAAAATGTCACGACTTATTTACATCTTTCATAAACACACAAGACTTGTGTTGTTTGGGAACAGTTGGTAATGCTTATGTGCAGTAAAACGTTTCATGGAGTCAACTCACCTTAGTGTGTGTTCCTAAATTTGTGTTCTAGATCTTAGATGAAGAGCGCAGTTAAGATTTTGGTTTACAGAGGAAAGAACTAAAAACTAAAGTTTTAGCCATTTTATTTTCTCAGCGCATACATTTGTCTAAATATGGCCAAAGACACACATTATTCCTGCACGTTGTCCTCATCACTAAAGGAAAAATCTAATCTGCTGGAGAGAATTCCACTGACATTTTCAAGTACCGTATTTTCCGGACTATAAAGTGCACTTAAAATCATTTGTTTCCCTCAAAACTCGACAGTGCACCTTATGACCCGGTGTGCCTAGTGTACGGAGGAATTATGCTTGCTTACCGACCTCAAATCTGTTTTACTTGCATACTTGCCAACCTTGAGACCTCCAAATTTGGGAGATGGAAATGTTTGTTGGGGGGTGCAGGGTTTGATAGTAGCGGGGGTGTATATTGTAGCGTCCCGGAGGAGTTAGTGATGCAAAGGGTTCTGGGTATTTGGTCTGGTGTGTTTATGTTGTGTTAAGGTGCGGATGTTCTCCCGAAATGTGTTTGGAGTGGTTTCACAGTGTGGCGCATATTTGTAACAGTGTTAGTTATTATATGACCACCCTCAGTGTGACCTGTATGGCTGTTGACCAAGTATGCATTGCATTAACTTATGTGTGTGGAAAAGCCGTTTGTATGGAGGAAAAGCAGACGTGGCGACAGGTTGTAGAGGACGTTAAAGGCAGTGCCTTTAAGGCACACCCCCAATATTGTTGTCCGGGTGGAAATCGGGAGAAATTCGGGAGAATGGTTGCCCTGGGAGATTTTCGGGAAGGGCACTGAAACCCGGGAGTCTCCCGGGATGGTTGACAAGTATGTTTACTTGGTACATGGTGAAATGATAAATGTGACCAGTCAAACATAAGGGATACGTGTAGACTGCAATACGATGGCAATCACACATAGGAGATACATGTAGACTGCAATATGACTCAAGTAAACAACACCAACAATTTATATGTTTCATTGAAAATATAGAACATAACACACAGAGCTCAAAAGTCAATCAAAATGTTTTAGTACGACTTTTGTAAGCTATGAAGCTGCACCGCTGGATGGATTGTACTGTGCTTTAACGTACAAGTGTTATTATGGTGTGTATATAAGGTAAGACATATTATCTGGCGTTTTGTTTCGCAATGTTATGCAAAATAATATTTTCTTATCTTCCGGTACCTGCTGATCTGTATTTGGATCTGCATAAGTCCTAAAAAATTGCACGCGTCCGCCTCTGTAGTCCGTGAGGAACCCATAGTAGATAAGCTTCTTCTTTTTCTCTTATCGTCTTGTTATGGGATTTTCATGCTCCACTGTTGCCATTTCTAATATAAAGTAGTGTAAAGTTCTTACTTATCATTTATATCCGTCGGTAAACTCACCATTGAAGTGCTAAAACATACCGGTGTAGTGAGTTTTAATTATTCACCCCAGGAACTTTAGTTATTAGAGAGTCCCGGTGGGACATTTTTTTCACGGGGTACATTGTTGTTGTTTCCGGATGAGGAGATGCTGCTCCGTTATGAATTTAAGTAAAGTCTGAATGTCATTAAAACAGTTAGCTCCATCTTTTGACACTTCTTCCACTCCCGTCCTTGCACGCTACACCATGACAACAAAGATGACGGGTAGAAGACGCTGCAGAAGGTGAGCCACGTAAAAAGGACCATCCACAAAACGCGGCATCCTGAAGCGACTGTCAGAAAGAGGCTTGAAGATGATATGTAAAACATAATCTATGCAACATTTTGACCAAAGAACCACCATTACATGTTATGTAGACCAAAAGGAAGTGTTCTACATTTAGAAAAAAGAAATAATAGTATGACTCCTCTAATGCGCCCTATAATCCGGTGCGCCTTACATATGAAAAAAAATATCAAAAATAGACCATTAATCGGCAGTGCGCCTTATAATCCGGTGCGCCCTATGGTCCAGAAAATACGGTGTAATAGATGATAAAGTGAACTGGAAATCTCCTATTAAAAATATACAACATAACGGAGCAAGAAACACGTCAATAATGAACAAAAATCCCTCCATATTTTTTTACTACTCGCTAGTGTTACTACATCTGAGTTATTTTGCAGAAATGTGGGAAATAATTATAAAAGTACCTTAAATGCACTAAAAAGTGTTACAAAAAATATCAATTAGAATAATAAATAATGTTGGATATAGAAAACATGCAAATACTTTATTAATTGAAAACTATTAAAATTCAATGATTTGCAAACAGCTAAAATTATGTACAAATCAAAATATAATATGCTTTCCAAGAATATTCACCAATTCTTCTCAACTAAGAAGGAGAAATATAACCTTAGGGAAAAACTAAATGAAAACATTTGTATGCATGTACGACACTTACAAGCTTTAGTATATTAGCATGTAGAATTAAATTATGGAATGAATAAAGAAAATAAATCAAACAAAGTATCGATATGATCCAATTTAGGAAACTGTTCAAACTCCCAGTGTTTTCAAAGTACAAAGAAGAAGAATTATGATAAACGTCATGAGTTATGATTTTTTTTTTCCCCCGATGGAGAGAACTGCTGTATTTCGAACACATTGATGAAACTTGTGTACAAATTGAGAATAGGTGTCAAACATCTGTGTTCGTAATTGCTTCGTAGTGAAAACAGGGGAAGAGTAGATAAGACTTGTTTTTTCTTACTCCTTTTAGGACATGGTGTAAAATAAAATGAAAATATGTCAAATATGTGTTGATACTGCTCCAAAAACAAAACCCAAAACCAGTGAAGTTGGCACGTTGTGTAAATCGTAAATAAAAATAGAATACAATGATTTGCAAATCCAATAAGCGACATCAGCGTGTAAAGGATATCACTCAGGAACACTTCAGAAAACCACTGTCAGCAACTACAGTCGGTCGCTACATCTGTATGTGCAAGTTAAAACTGTACTATGCAAAATGAAAGCCATTTATCAACAACACCCAGAAAGGCCGCCGTCTTTTCAACCTATATTCAATTAAATGGACTGCAAAGACAAGATATTTAATGTTCGAACTGGTAAACTTTATTTTTTTGCAAATATGAACTCATTTGGAATTTTATCCCTGCAACATGTTTCAAAACAGCTGGCACACGTGGCAAAATAGAATGAGAAAGTTGAGGAATGGTCATTAAACACTTATTCAACATAGAATTCCCGTGACCTTCGATACCTCATCAAAAAGAGACATCAGTGTGTAAAAGGATATCACCACATGGGCTCAGGAACCCTTCAGAAAACCACTGTTAGTAACTACAGTCAGTCGCTACATTTGTAAGTGCAAGTTAAAACTGTACTATGCAAAACGAAAGCCATTTATCAACAACACCCAGAAACGCCGCCGGCTTCGCTGGGCCCGAGCTCATCTAAGATGGACCGAATCAAAGTGGTCTGACGAGTCCACATTTCAAATTGTTTTTGCCAACTCTGGACGTCGTGTCCCCCGGAACAAAGAGAAAAAGAACCGTCCGGATTTTTACAGGCGCAAAGTTCAAAAGCCAAAATCTGTGATGGTGTATTAGTGCCCAAGGCATGGGTAAGTTACACATCTGCGAAGGCACCATTAATGCTGAAAGGTACATACAGGTTTTGGAGCAACATATTTTGCCATCCAAGCGACGTTATCAAGGACACCCCTGCTTATTTCAGCAAGACAATGCCAAGCCACGTGTTACAACAGCATGGCTTCATAGTAAAAGAATGCGGGTACTAGACTGGCCGGCCTGTAGTCCAGACCTGTCTCCCATTGAAAATGTGTGGTGCAATATGAAGCGTAAAATACCACAACTTAGACCCCAGATTGTTGAACAACTTAAGTTGTACATCAAGCAAGAATGGGAAAGAATTCAAACTGAAAAGATTCAAAAATGGGTCTCCTCAGTTCCCAAACGTTTACTGAGTGTTGTTAAAAGGAAAGGCCATGTAACAGTGGTAAAAATGCCCTTGTGCTATCTTTTTTTGCAATGTGTTGCTGCCATTAAATTTTAAGTTACCGTATTTCCTTGAATAGCCGCAGGGGCGCTAATTAATTTAAAACCGCTTCTCACTCCTGCGCTTATTCAAGGCATGCTGTAAAATTAAGCAGGCACTAATAATTTTAAAACATCTTCTCACCCCTGCGCTTACCAATGGCATGCAGTAAAAAATTGAGTGTGATGTAAGGATACCATCATGAAAAGCACATTTAATAAAAAAAACGTTATTATGGTTATTATTTTCAGCACCGAAGGCTTGGAATAACCTACAATGGAATATTCAACTTAAAACCCTTGTTACATCAAATGAGTTTAACGCTTCTGTGAAAGGATTGCAGTCTACCTTGTCTGTATGCACATGATTCATATGAACAAGTTTTAATGTTGTAAATGTGATGTTTTATGTGTTGTTTACTGTTTTTAATGTAACTTTGCCGCTGCCCTCTTGGCCAGGTCTCCCTTGGAAAAGAGATCTTTGATATCAATGGGATTTTACCTGGTTATAAAGGCTATCGCTAAATAAAAAAATAAATGAAAAATGTTCTTACCTTTACTTATAAATTAAATCCATGCCAGCTCCTTCTGATCAATATAGAAGTATTCCTTATCTTTCTTCAATTTTAAAAAGTCTCTCAGAAAACTGCTATCAGACCGCTGCTATCAGTTAGCTCAGGTGTAGGCGACTTTCCCTCTCGTTCTGCTCCGTGGGTGATCTCTTTATCCCAGGACCACCAGGAAAGGACATGGCTTGAGCAGTTTGACTTTGTTAATTTTCCAATAAAACCTCAGTCCAGGTCTCTCTTCCGCTCGTTTGCCGGTATCTTGGGCACGGCTGCTACTGCTAGCGTGTCCTGCCTGTCTGTCATACTGTCGGCTCCACAGGGGGTACATGTATATTAATAAAACATAGCTGCTTACTGTTCTTTTTAGCATACCGGTATTCAATCGATTGGACCTTAAATCCTACTGAATAGCTCTTAATCTTCTTCCCTTTATGAGATTTCAAATTGTTGAAACTCCATTTTGAAAATGATGACAGGGGAAGTGTCACTCGTGACGTCACAAATTTGACCTGGCGGTAATAGTAAGCATGCGCTAATTATTTTGCGAAGGCAGGCGCATATTACATGCCCGGCGGCAATTCAAGGAATAAGGTAATCATTATTTGCAGAAAAAAACAACCAACAAAGTTTCTCAGTTTTTACATTAAATATCTTGTCTTTGTTGTCTATTCAATTGAATTTAAGTTGAAAAGGATTTGCCAATTATTGTATTTTGTTTTTATTTACGATTTGCAAAAAGTGCCAACTTCACTGGTTTTGTACATTACCACCAACAAGTTAAATAAATAAACAACTTCAAATTAGAATGATTTTACATTTTTCCCAGTCATATTAATATACATTATGTTGTTTTTGTCAGAACTTGGAGTAAGGAGAGAACCCAGATGCAGAGAGGAAGTTAAAAAATAAAACTTTTATTTTGAAACAACCTTTTACTTCCAATGCAAAAACTTTTTCACAAGAATAATCAACACGCGGAAAAAATAATTCCGAGGATAAACAATTAACTCAAAATCACTCCACAAAAATAAGGAAGAATACTAATCTAAGGAAATTCTAACAAAAAAAGGAATATCAATAAGAATAAACGAAAAGCGCTCCTACAGGAGGAAAAAAGACCAAACGACCTATAAATACACTAACTCTTGATAACAAAAAAAATCACTCAATCAATGAGGCAATAAATACGAAATTTGGAAAAACAAAAACTCACCAATTAGGTAGACAAAGGATAACCAAGGACGCTCGAAGGAGGAAAAAAGTAAACTCAAAATTACAGAAAAAACTGCTTGATCCAAAAAGGGGGAACCAGGAAAACAGGAGCAAGACAAGGAGGTATTCAAGGACAGGGACATGGACGCTAGAAAGGCACGATAGACGAGACAATCTGGCACAAGACAAAAGGAGGCGTGATCTTAAATAGGATATGAGAATGATGGGAAACAGGTGGAAACAATCAGGGATCAGGGATGACGTCAGACTGGTGACACAAGAGGAAGGGATAGTGATCTGAAACAAGAGGGTAGCATTTCAAAATAAAACACGTGAATCACAAGACAGAAAAACCAAGACAAGACTTCCCTCTTTTTTATTATTATGAACATATTTCTTTTTCTACATTTTAGCTGACCAGGGGGAGTACTGGCGCCTCCTCACCCCAGGCACCCACATAGTGACGGCCACGGCGCTGGGCTACACGCGTGCAACCAAGATGGTCCAGATCCCGCCCACAATGCACAGCGCGGGGCGAGTGGACTTCGTGTTGGAGAAGGTGGCGATGGAGCCTCTCCAGCTGCAGGAGGAGGAGGAGGAGGCGGCCGCCTACAACCGCTTCGACCCCAACAACCAGTACGAACGCTACATCCTGATGGCCGACATCAGCTCCGCCGGAGAGGAGCGTGTGGAGAAGCCCTGGTGGTGGAGCTACTTTGTCCTGCCAGGCGTGCCCTCTCCCACATGGTTGCTTAAAACCCACTAAATTGACCACTTTTTTCACCATCCTGCAACTCATTTCAGCGCTTACACGTCTCTTTCCTCCTCATTTTCCTTCTTCATATTTATAGTTGGCACATCCTTTGTATAAATGTAACATTACTCTGGTACGCTGTAATCAAGGTAGCTGGCCACTAGAGGGCGACAATATTCAACTTTTTGCTCAGATAGGGCCTTGTTTATGTGTTTTTTTTCCCCCCCCTGTAAATACACATTTTTGATGACTTTTCATTCTCTGACTATTATTGAATGAATTCACCATTTAGGAAGAGTAATAATACAATTAATTATAGTAAAGAGGATAAAAATGTTAATGTTTATTAACATTTTTATCCTTTTTTACGAAGGAGGAGCTGAGCCGGAAGGCAAAGCTCTCAATTTACCGGTCGATCTACGTTCCTATCCTCACCTAGGGTCATAAGCTTCGGGTCATGACCGAAAGGATAAGATCACGGGTACAAGCGGCCGAAATGAGTTTCCTCCGCCGGGTGGCGGGGATCTCCCTTAGAGATAGGTTGAGAAGCTCTGCCATCCGAGAGGAGCTCAAAGTAAAGCCGCTGCTCCTCCACATGGAGAGGAGTCAGATGAGGTGGCTCGGGCATCTGGTCAGGATGCCACCCGAACCCCTCCCTAGGGAGGTGTTTAGGGCACGTCCAACCGGTAGGAGGCCACGGGGAAGACCCAGGACACGTTGGGAAGACTATGTCTCGCGGCTGGCCTGGGAACGACTCGGGATTCTCCGGGAAGAGCTGGACGAAGTGGCTGGGGAGAGGGAAGCCTGGGCTTCCCTGCTTAGGCTGCTCCCCCCGTGACCGGTCCTCGGATAAGCGGAAGAAGATATATGGATGGATGGAAGGATAAAAATGTTAATGTTTATGTGGAGAGGCGGAGCCGGCAGTCCGACAAAGAGGCAGGGCACGCCGGAGCCCGGCCCAAGATGGCGGAGAGGAGGCAGGGACGGCGCTTGTGACGGCCTGAATGTCATTAAAACAGTTATCTCCATCTTTCGACACTTCTTCCACTCCCGTCCTTGCACGCCACACCGCTACAACAAAGACGACGGGCAGAAGACGCCGTCGAAGGTGAGCCACGTAAATAAGAAGCGACTGTCAGAAAGCGGCTTGAAGATGATCTGTAAAACATCATCTATGCAACATTTTGACCAAAGAACCACCATTACATGTTATGTAGACCACAAGGAAGTGTTTTAAATTTAGAAAATAATAACAATTAGAGATGTCCGATAATGGCTTTTTTGCCAATATTCTGATATTGTCCAACTCTTAGTTACCGATACCAATATCAACCGATACCGAAATATACAGTTGTGGAATAAACACATTCTTGTGCGTAATTTTCTTGTGATGCCCCGCTGGATGCATTAATCAATGCAACAAGGTTTTCCAAAATAAATCAACTCAAGTTATGGAAAAAAGTGCCAACATGGCACTGCCATATTTGTTATTGAAGTCACAAAGTGCTTTTTTTTTTTTAACATGCCTCAAAACAGCAGCTTGGAATTTGGGACATGCTCTCCCTGAGAGAGCATGAGGAGGTTGAGGTGGGCGGCGTTGGGTAGGGGGTAGCGGGGGTGTATATTGTAGCATCCTGGAAGAGTTAGTGTTGCAAAGGTTTCTGGGTATTTGTTCTGTTGTGTTTATGTTGTGTTACGGTGCGGATGTTCTCCCGAAATGTGTTAGTCATTCTTGTTTGGTGCGGGTTCACAGTGTGGCGCAAATTTGTAACAGTGTTAAAAGTTTTTCATACGGCCACCCTCAGTGTGACCTGTATGGCTGTTGACCAAGTATGTCTTGTGTGTGTGAAAAGCGGTTGATATTATGTGACTGGGCCGGCACGCAAAGGCAGTGCCTTTAAGGTTTATTGGCGCTCTGTACTTCTCCCTACGTCCGTGTACCACTCCGTACAGCGGTGTTTTAAAAAGTCATTAATTTTACTTTTTAAAACCGATACCGATAATTATCGGTATTACATTTTAAAGCATTTATCGGCCGATAATATCGTCAGTTCGATATTATCGGTAAATGGCAAATGGGTTATACTTATATAGCGCTTTTCTACATTCAAGGTACTCAAAGCGCTTTGACACTATTTTCACATTCACCCAGACATTCACTTACTGATGGAGGGAGCCGTCATGCAAGGCCCTAACCGCGACCCATCAGGAGCAAGGGTGAAGTGTCTTGCTCAAGGACACAACAGACGTGACGAGGTTGGTAGAAGGTGGGGATTGAACCAGGAACCCTCAGGTTGCTGGCAAGGCCACTCCCCCAACTGCGCCACGCCGTCCCCATCGGACATCTCTAATAATAATATGACTGCTTTAATGCGCCCCATAATCCGGTGCGCCTTATATATGAAAAAAGATGGAAAAGTGACCATTCATCGGCAGTGCGCCTGTTAGACTATTGATGTATATATTATCAAAGTAACTTTAGTATGCTTAAAGTATGTTGCTTTAGTTATTAACTATTGTGCTATAGCTCAATAGGGGCGGTATAGCTCGGTTGGTAGAGCGGCCACGCCAGCAACTTGAGGGTTGCAGGTTCGATCCCCGCTTCTGTCACCCTAGTCACTGCCGTTGTGTCCTTGGGCAAGACACTTTACCCATCTGCTCCCAGTGCCACCCACACTGGTTTGAATGTAAAAATTATATATTGGGTTTCACTATGTAAAGCACTTTGAGTCACTAGAGAAAAAGCGCTATATAAATATAATTCACTTCACTAAAGTTAGAATTTTTCTTATCTATGCAAGGACAAAACTTCTTGTCTGAGGGGTGGCCTCAGCCGCAGATGTTATCTTTGTTTTAGCCCGCTAACAGCCAAGGACCTCAACAAAGATAAGATGACACCACACAGACGAGACAGAGACTTCAAGGACCTCAACCAAGATAAAACGACAACACAACACGAAGCGGGGACAAGGCGAATTCACAAGGCCCCCCAGCCCATTCCGTCACGTACTGTGCGTCTTGGACCTGCTTTGCATAGTATATGTGACCACTCCTTTTAGAGGCGGCCTCAGTGATCTTGACTATGGAACTCTGGATAAAAAGTGGGACGCGGGAGCTGAACCTTAGAGTGTAGGACGAGACTGTGACTAAGTGTGCAACGCCATGCGTTCTCCTCATGAGCTAAATTGAACTCTGTCTCCGCATGATTCCTTGCTTCTTGTCTGATTAATAGATGTCATCAGTGTTTGAATCTAACAGCGCCTTATAATCCGGTGCGCCCTATGGTCCGGCAAATATGATCAATCTATCCAGCAAATACGGGTAATCTTCATCAACAATATGATTTGCCTGAGTGGCTGGAAAGGAAATATTAAAATAATAATAATAATTAAAAATCGATTAAGGATTTTTTTGATTCGATCAGAAATCGTTGCAAATAAGAATCGTAATTCATCTGGAAATCAATTTTTGTGGGTCAGAGTGAACTTGGCAGTGATGATGATTAGGGGGTAACTCTCTTATCAGCGAGCTTCAGAGATCCAATTTTGAAGCCTCGCCACCGGTTGCAGTTTATTGTCGTACCCAGAACTCAGTGTTGCATTCAAGTCTGGAATAAACACATTTTCCTGGTCTAATGTAAGTCAGCCATCAACAAACAAAGGAAGGAAAGCTTGAGGGTTCTATTCGCTGTCACACCAGCAATATTGTGCTCTACCGGACTTAACTTGATCTTAGAATAACCCCCGCAGCCATTTTGGGAGGCTTGTCTGCTCCCATTTCATCCACTGCAATACCGCGCATGGAATTCAATGAAACGGAAAAAAGCACAGCACAAATTCCTAATCCAATCTTGGCGACTGTTAGAGGTGTCGGTTTTTTTTTATTTTTACTACTTTCTGTGTTTTCCAGAATTACCAGTAGCGACTGTTGAGTCACATGACATTCCTGTCGTTATCGGTTGAGGTTTTAATTTTTAATTTTTAATTTAGCCTTTAATTAACCAGGTAAAATCCCATTGAGATCAAATATCTCTTTTCCAAGGGAGACCTGCCAGCAGCAAGGAAGTTTACATTAAAGGGGAACATTATCACAATTTCTGAAGGGTTAAAACCAATACAAATCAATTCCCAGTGGCTTATTTTATTTTTCAAAGTTTTTCTCCAAATTTTACCCATCACGCAATATCCCGAAAAACGGCTTCAAAGTGCCTGATTTACACCAACGCTACATCCACCCGTCTATTGTCCTGTGACGTCACTGCGTGAAGCCACCAGAAAAAAACATGGCGTATAGCACAGAAAGATATAGCAAAGTAGCTCGGATTCAGACTCTGATTTCAGCGCCGTAAGCGATTCAACAGATTACGCATGTATTGAAATGGATGGTTGGAGTGTGGAGGCAGGTACCGAAATTGAAATTAAAGAAGAAACAGAAGCTTTTAAGCCATATCAAGACAGACAGCAGCACGGGAGGAAGCGCGGATGAATTCGGCGATTGCCTTCTAACCAACATTTGGTATGTATTTGTTTGGCATTAAATGTGTGTGGAGGGAAAGGCTGGATGCAAATATAGCTACAAATGAGGCATAATGATGCAATATGTACATACAGCTAGCCTAAATAGCATGTTAGCATCGATTAGCTTGCAGTCATGCCGTGACCAAATATGTCTGATTTGCACACTCCACATAAGTCAATAACATCAACAAAACTCACCTTTGTGATTTCTTTGACTTTAACGTTGGAAATGCATCTGCTTTGAGTGTCGCAGGATATCCACACATTCTTGCCATCTCCGTGCCATCTCTGTTGTAGCACAGCTGTCGCCGGTACAGTGTGCAGAACAAACGAGGGACTTTCGCATCTTTTGACCACTGTTGCAACTTGAAACCGTCTCTGTTCGTGTTGTTACACCCTCCGACAAAACACCGACGAGGCATGATGTCTACAAGGTACCGGAAAACAGTCGAAAAAACGGAAAATAACAGAGCTGATTTGACTTGGTGTGTGTAATGTGTGACGTCACGGGTGAAAAGTCGTTGCTCCGACAGGCAAACAATTGAAAGGCGTTTGAATCGTCAAATTCACCCTTTCAGAGTTCGGAAATCGATTAAAAAACATATGGTCTTTTTTCTGCAACATCAAGGTATATATTGACGCTTACATAGGTCTAGCGATAATGTTCCCCTTTAAAAACAGTGAACAACACATAACATTTACAACATTAAAACTTGCTCACATAACACACGTGCATACAGACAAGGTCGACTGCAATCCTTTCACAGAAGCTTTAGATTGGATTGTAGGTTTTTCCAAGCCTTCGGTGCTGAAAACCTAGATTCTTTCTTGGCCAATTCAGTTCTTACTTTGGGGACGACAAATTGCAGAACATTCATTGAACGAAGATTGTGACTTCCTTGTTTCTTTGTTAAAAGACAAGAAAGATAAGATGGAGTGATACCCAGAATGGTTTTGAAGATGAACACATACCAATGATTAAGGCGTCTAACCCATAAAGACGTCCATTAAACCATTGAGTATAACACACAATGGTGAGTAAGGGGAGCGCAGTTGGTGATGAATCTCAGTGACAGGGTGGCGGTGGCTCCTCCGCGGACTGGAAGGCAGTAGCAGACACCATTGGCACTGGAATCCAGCAGAGCAAACACCAGCTTCCAGTCAGGCATAACATCTCCTTCGTCAAAGCAGGGGGCAAACCACAGGCAGGACGTAAGGCCCCAAACGGACTGCTAGCCACAGCCCGTGACTTGCAGCTTCTGGTGGATCTTGGCAGACTACTGATGTTTCCAGAGCGCATAGCTAGGACATCACTGAGGTCAGACTTTGTCTTAACTTCTGACTCAATGAAGCATGTTGTGCTGCTGGAACTTACAGCCCTGCGAAGACCGGATGGAGGAAGCCCATGAGCGAAAGAAGGCCAAATACCTTGAGCTGGTAGAGGTGTGCAGAGAGAGCGGCTGGAGGGCCCGCTGTGAGCCTATAGAAGTGGACTGCAGGGGCTTTCTAGGGAAATCTGTGCATCAAGCATTCAGACTTCTTGGAATCAGAGGGTTGCTGGAGAAAAAAGCCACCAGAAATATCAGCGAGGCTGCTCAGAAAGCCTCAAGGTAGTTGTGGATCAAGAGGGCAGACAGATGGAGTAGTACGCTGCTTGAACACAAGCCGGGGCCTGACCAGCCCCGGTTGGGTCACCCAGGCGAGGGTGTCTAGAGATCAAAGACCCGAAACACCCAATGAACCTCGGTTCTTTACTGACGATGTATCCACGCTGCACCGCAAGGTGTTTCTCAAATCTAGTGCCCCGTGGTACAAACGATCCAGCTTGTGGAGACAACCAGCAGTAGCATTCATGTACAACACAAACACAAGATGCTCCCGTTAAAAAACGAAAAAACTGCAAATGTTACGATAATCAAATACTACTCTTCGCCTATAGCTCTGAAGACAGCAATAACCCAACTCGATGAAAGAAACAACAGAGTCCGATTGCCCTAAAGGGCTATCTTTCTATCGCTAGCTAGCTGCTAAGCTTGTCAAAGCTAAACTAGTCCCGGTCTGAAGTTACTGCTCTCCGATGACAGCAAGAACTCGACTCGTTGAAAGAAACAACGTGAGTATGGCTCCCTGCTCTTTGTGCACCGTTCTCATAGATAGATCGGGCCTACTTCAGGATCGTGTCCGCCAGTTAGAATTGAGTCATCTTGTAACTTTAGACGCCGTGGACATGTTTGTTAGGTTAGCTGTAGCGAGCTGACTAGCCCAGCTTGTAGCAGCCCCAAGCGGCCTACAAGCCATAATACATTTAGCCCTTTGGCTAGTCCTAGACCCCAGTCTACCAGAAACCACATCTTAGTCATAGGGGACTCCATCACCCGGAACATACAGCTTAGAAAAACAGCCATAATTAGGTGTATTCCTGGGGCCAGAGCACCCGACATTGAAACTAGTCTTAGGGAGCTAACTCGCAACAGGCCTAGTAAACACGTACGACAGGCTAATTGCACCACCAGCTACCCGAACATAGTTGTATACGTCGGTTCCAATGACACTAGCAAGAGACAGTCAAAGATTACAAGGGTCCGGCTAGTTTTTTGTAGAGAACAAGGTGTAACATTTATATACTGAGCTTGCTGAGGAAGGACGGCCTTCACCTTAACTGGGAAGGCGCCATCACTCTTCCTAGAAAAATAGATTACTGTTTGAGTCACACTTGACTAACGACAGTAGAGCAAGCTAGGACACAGGCAATTACAGTGTCTGTTAGTCTAGGTGATGAGTCAGTTTAGCTAGGCTGGAAAATTCTTGCACACATAGCATTTCTCGTAGAATAATACAAACCCCGTTTCCATATAAGTGGGGAAATTGTGTTAGATGTAAATATAAACAGAATACAATGATTTGCAAATCATTTTCAACCCATATTCAGTTGAATATGCTACAAAGAAAACATATTTGATGTTGAAACTGATAAACATCTTTTTGTGTGCAAATAATCATTAACTTTAGAATTTGATGCCAGCAACACGCGATAAAGAAGTTGGGAAATGTGGCAATACATACTGATAAAGTTAAGGAATGCTCATCAAACACTTATTTGGAAAATCCCACAGGTGTGCAGACTAATTGGGAACAGGTGGGTGCCATGATTGGGTATAAAAGCAGCTTCCATGAAATGCTAAGTATTTCAAAAACAAGGATGGGTTGAGGGTCACCACTTTGTAAGCAAATTGTCGAACACTTTTAGAACAACACTTCTCAACGAGCTATTGCAAGGAATTTATGGATTTTACCATCTACGGTCCGTAAAATCATTAAAAAATTCAGAGAATTTGGAGAAATCACTGCACGTAAGCAATGATATTACGTACTTTGTATCCCTCAGGCGGTACTGCATCAAAAACCGACATCAGTGTGTAAAGGATATCACCACATGGGCTCAGGAACACTTCATTAAACCACTGTCAGTAACTACAGTTGGTCGTTTCATCTGTAAGTGCAAGTTAAAACTCTACTATGCAAAGCCAAACCCATTTATCAACAATATCCTGAAATGCCGCAGGCTTGGCTGGAACCGAGCTCACCTAAAATGGACTGATGCAAAGTGGAAAGGTGTTCTGTGGTCTGACGAGTCCACATTTCAAATTATATTGTGAAACAGAGGACATGGTGTCCTCCAGAACAAAAATGAAAATAACTACTTGGATTGTTATAGGCGCAAAGTTCAAAAGCCAGCATCTGTGATGGTATGGGGGTTTATTAGTGCCCAAGGCATGGGTAACTTACATATCTGTGAAGGCACCATTAATGCTGAAAGGTCCATACAGGTTTTGGAGCAACATATGTTGTCATCCAAGTAACGTTATCATGGACGTCCCTGCTTATTTCAGCAAGACAAGTGTTACAACAGCGTGGGTTTGTAAAAAAAGAGTGCGGGTACTTTCCTGGCCCGCCTGCAGTCCAAAACTGTCTCCCATCGAAAATGTGTGGCGCATAATGAAGCGTAAAATACGACAGCGAAGACCGCGGACTGTTGAACGACTGAAGCTCTACATAAAACAAGAATGGGAAAGAATTCCACTTTCAAAGCTTCAACAATTAGTTTCCTCAGTTCCCAAACGTTTATTGAGTGATGTTTAAAGAAAATGTGATGTAACACAGTGGTGAACATGCCCTTTCCCAACTACTTTGGCACGTGTTAATTATTATTTGCAAAAAAAAAAATAAAGTTTTTGAGTTTGAACATCAAATATCTTGTCTTTGTAGTGCATTCAACTGAATATGGGTTGAAAATGATTTGCAAATCATTGTATTCCGTTTATATTTACATCTAACACAATTTCCAACTAATATGGAAACAGGGTTTCCATATTTCCTAACGTCCTTGGTCTCAGTAAGACTTGGCTAAAACCAGATGGATTTTTCCCGCTTAACGATGCATCTCCTCCAAACTATACAAGTCCACATATTGCGCGTCCCCTTAAAAGAGGCAGTGAGGCAAGGAAGTAGGTTTGATTTTGAGATTGGTGGGGACACAAAAGTGCTCCAAGGCAGCACTCTGAAAGTTAACTTTTTTTTTTTTTACATTAGCAATCATAATTTCACGTCATGCAGATGTTATAGGGTAAAGCAACTAAAATGAAAGCAAAGGAGACAACTTCGAAGAGTTCTCATCTTTAATATTTAGTGTAGGGCTGTAGTGCAACTGTGCATCATACTGTCAATTAACATAGCCTACTGTCCATCAACAACATCAGAAATACATTCATGCAATACAACATTGTAAATAAACAAAAATGAACTGTAATAATCTTTTCCCCAAGTTGTGTTTAAATCACTCACAATTTGTCCCTTCATCTACTTCTTTCTATTGTTGCTTTTGTACATAAATGTGTTTGTCACTAATACTCAAAAACAAGCAGATTATTGTCCACTGGTTGTTCCTATTTGAAAGAGCCAAACACATGCCTCTGCCGGTCTGTAACAGAAATGAACTGCTGGCAGATTCCTCTCAGGTCAGTATTGTCCAGTTTTCCCTGATGGACATGGCACACAGCAAGATTGTTCAGTCTTTCGTGAGCACGGCTACTATTCTAAAGCCTTATCACAGCGTAGGCTATCACTCCGCCTCAGGCACGCATGACTGGTATGAATGGAAGTTGTTGTCATGTATCCATGACAACGGACTCTTGCAGTCCGTAGTAAAAGACAGCTGATGTTTTTACTATGTTAAAAAATTGACTAAAGTAGTTGAATTCTCATGTTAAAGTTAACTTTCACCTCCGGGGAGGGTTAACAATGGTAAAGGGGACTGAGCATTGACTTTCACCTGAAAAAAAGCGGAGGAAAAGAATAGATGCAGTGCTAATTTGGAGCTAACTTCTGGATAGGTGGGACTATTTTTTCCACAGTGAGGCTATTTTATTGAATAGTATGTATTTTTGGTTGAATAAAACTACATTAAATTGATTGAGTATTCCTATTTCATAATGCCTTTATTTGTAACAGTTTATGAAAGCAATATATCACTCCAGTCCATGGTATATGCTCATTATAGCACTCTAAGGGGCGTGACTGGAGTGATATATTGTTGAATTATTCAATATTGTTGAGCCTCTATACACCCTTGAAGTATCAATCAATCAATCAATCAATGTTTACTTATATAGCCCTAAATCACAAACCACTACGACATCCTCGGTAGGCCCACATAAGGGCAAGGAAAACTCACACCCAGTGGGATGTCGGTGACAATGATGACTATGAGAACCTTGGAGAGGAGGAAAGCAATGGATGTCGAGCAGGTCTAACATGATACTGTGAAAGTTCAATCCATAATGGATCCACACAGTGGCGAGAGTCCAGTCCAAAGCGGATCCGACACAGCAGCGAGAGTCCCGTTCACAGCGGAGCCAGCAGGAAAACATCCTAAGCGGAGGCGGATCAGCAGCGCAGAGATGTCCCCAGCCGATACACAGGCAAGCAGTACATGGCCACCGGATCGGACCGGACCCCCTCCACAAGGGAGAGTGGGACATAGGAGAAAAAAGAAAAGAAACGGCAGATGAACTGGTCTAAAAAGGGAGTCTATTTAAAGGCTACAGTTTACAAATGAGTTTTAAGGTGAGACTTAAATGCTTCTACTGAGGTGGCATCTCGAACTGTTACCGGGAGGGCATTCCAGAGTACTGGAGCCCGAAATGAAAACGCTCTATAGCCCGGAGATTTTTTTTGGGGCTTTGGGAATCACTAATAAGCTGGAGTCCTTTGAACGCAGATTTCTTGCCGGGACATATGGTACAATACAATCGGCAAGATAGGATGGAGCTAGACCGTGTAGTATTTTATATGTAAGTAGTAAAACCTTAAAGTCACATCTTAAGTGGACAGGAAGCCAGTGCAGGTGAGCCAGTACAGGCGTAATGTGATCAAACTTTCTTGTTCTTGTCAAAAGTCTAGCAGCCGCATTTTGTACCAACTGTAATCTTTTAATGCTAGACATGGGGAGACCCGAAAATAATATGTTACAGTAGTCGAGGCGAGACGTAACAAACGCATGGATAATGATCTCAGCGTCTTTAGTGGACAGAATGGAGCGAATTTTAGCGATATTACGGAGATGAAAGAAGGCCGTTTTAGTAACGCTTTTAATGTGTGACTCAAAGGAGAGAGTTGGGTCGAAGATAATACCCAGATTATTTACCGTGTCGCATTGTTTAATTGTTTGGTTGTCAAATGTTAAAGTTGTATTATTAAATAGAGGTCAGTGTCTAGCAGGACCGATAATCAGTATTTCCGTTTTTTTGGCGTTGAGTTGCAAAAAGTTAGCGGACATCCATTGTTTAATTTCATTAAGACACGCCTCCAGCTGACTACAATCCGGCCTGTTGGTCAGCTTTAGGGGCATGTAGAGTTGGGTGTCATCAGCATAACAGTGAAAGCTAACACCGTATTTGCGTATGATGTCACCTAGTGGCAGCATGTAGATGCTGAAGAGTGCAGGGCCAAGGACTGAACCCTGGGGAACTCCACATGTTACCTTAGCGTAGTCCGAGGTCACATTGTTATGGGAGGCGCACTGCATCCTATCAGTAAGATAAAAGTTAAACCAAGACAGGGCTAAGTCTGACATACCAATTCGTGTTTTTATACGTTCTAATAAAATATTATGATCGACGGTATCGAAAGCAGCGCTAAGATCGAGGAGCAGCAACATAGATGACGCATCAGAATCCATCGTTAGCAATAGATCATTAGTCATTTTTGCGAGGGCTGTCTCCGTAGAGTGATTTGCCCTGAAACCGGATTGAAAGGTTTCACACAGATTGTTAGACGCTAAGTGTTCATTTAACTGCTCCGCAACAATTTTTTCAAGGATTTTTGAAATAAATGGAAGGTGAGACACCGGTCGGTAGTTTACCATGAGGTCAGGATCGAGGTTAGGTCTTTTAAGAAGAGGATGAATAACCGCTTTTTTGAATGCTAGGGGAACAGTGCCCGAGGAAAGTGATAAGTTTATAATATTTAGCACTGATGGACCTAATTATACAAAGAGCTCCTTGATCAGTTTCCCAGGAAGAGGGTCAAGTAAACATGTTGTTTGTTTTATTTTATTTAAACGTTGTAACAATTCCTCTAATGTTATTTCCTCAAAACGAGAGAAACTATTTTGGAGGGCAATATTCGCCGTATAAACAGTCGTATCTGTGTTAATAGAACCCCGTTGTAGCTGAGACGCATTGTCTTTAATCTCCTTTCTAATGACTTCAATTTTCTTACTAAAGAATTGCATAAAGTCATCAGCTGAGTGGGTGGAGCTACTGGACGGGGTCCCTTGTTGGGTTAGCGATGCTACCGTACTAAACAAAAATTTGGGATCGTTTTTATTACGGTGGATGAGATTTGAGTAATATTTAGCTTTACCTAAGGTAAGCATGCGTTTATAAGTTATTAAACCCTCCATGCTTGATGGTGCACCTCAAGTTTAGTCGTGCGCCATTTGCGTTCCAGCTTTCTACATAATCATTTCTGAGCTCTAGTTTCTTCTGTAAACCACGGGGTACGCTTTTTTGGAACCTTTTTTAACTTTAGCGGTGCTATGTTATCAATGGTTTCGCGCAGGGCGTCGTTAAAGTTGTTAATGAGGTTATCAATAGAGCCCACATACTTTGGGAATGGTGCCATTACCGAGGGCAGTAGGTCAGCAAGAGTTGTCGTTGTGGCCGTATTAATGTTGCGGCTGCTATAGCAGTTATTATTATTATTAGTTTGACGAACATGCGTCTGAACCTCGAATTTTATAAGGTAATGATCGGACAATACTTTAGTATACGGAATACTTTAGTATACGGAAGTATCGTAACTTTAGAAACGGTGATACCCCTGACAAGCACTAGGTCTATCGTATTACCGTTGCGATGCGTGGGTTCATTTATTATTTGTGTAAGACCACAGCTATCAATTATAGTCTGGAGCGCTACGCACGGTGGGTCCGATGGGGTATTCATATGGATATTAAAGTCCCCCATTATGATTATATTATCGGCGTGCGTCACTATATCAGCAAGGAACTCTGAGAATTCATTGATAAAGTCCGGATAGGGCCCTGGGGGAAGGTAGATAACAGCCAGGTGTAGAGGCAGCAGTGTGACAGACGTCATAGTAAGCACCTCAAACGATTTATATTTATTATTTATGTTAGGACTAAGGTTAAAGTTTTCGTTGTATATTAGTGCGACCCCTCCACCCCTTTTAAGGGGACGGGCAATGTGCGCGTATGTAAAGTTAGGAGGAAATGCCTCATTTAGCGCAAAAAAGTCGTTTGGTTTAAGCCAGGTTTAGCTGAGACCGATGACGTTAAGATTGTTGTCTCTAATGATATCATTAACTAACAACGTTTTGGGAGACAATGATCTTATGTCTAAAAAACCTATATTATAGGTAGTGGGCTGTTTTAGGGAATTTTTGATCAAATTATCCGCAGTAGCAATATTAATAATGTTGTGTTTATTATGCCCAGTGCATTTAGTATAATTACGACCATATCTAGGAATTGATACGACGGGAATTTTCCGATTGCTTGTTTGTTGCTTTGATAAACTGCACGCATCATACTTTGCCACCTCAGTAGAACACATGTCCAACTCTGAAACAATCAAAGCAGAAAAAACGTGTTCTAATTTAACTGACTCCTTACCCAGACCAGTAGTCTCGCATCTTCCATTTAAATCCGGCTTCAGGATGGAGGGAAGTGGTGTTCTGTGGGGATTAGCCTTCTGCTTTGTTTTTAGCCCCGCTCGGCATCCACGTTTCCGATCATACCGCTGGCGTCTGCTCCGTAGACGGCCCGCGCTGCTACTATACTCCCCTGCTTCACAGGCCGCTGGATGTAGCCGCCGAAGTAGTCCCGTGCTAGTTAGCAGGTCTAGCAAGCACGCGTCTATCAGTCCAAAACGGCCCGATATGTCCACATCCAGAAGTGTCTGGCGATCGTAAGTGATCATGTAGTGACCACGATGTAACTTACAGTTTGACTCCTAAAGAAGTCTCTTATATCCAGTTTTCTTTTCATTGACATCCTTCAAAACCTACAGCACACACGCACGTCCGGTCGCTAGCAACTAGCATGTAAGCTAGCTTTTACAGCTTTTGACAGCGGGGACAGCCAATCACACTAAAGTTAGCATGAAACTGGCAACCAATCAGGGGGCGATATTTAGGTTAGAGGCGGGACTTCTAGCAGAGACCGACATTTAACCCTTTCTGTGCCATAATCATTGACTAAACATTACGGGCAGCGCTTGAATTGATAGTGACTACACAGTAGCGGCTGGATATTGGTAGGGACGTGTCCCTAGCGTCCCTACCCAATTCTACGCCCTTGCAGTGGGGTCACGCTAATCCAAAAAAAAAAAACTTTAACCTTACCCCTAACCTAAGTAATAAATATAGATAATTTGAGTTGCTTACGATGAGGTCTGTCACACCGCTACCTCTCCATCTGGCTATCTATCGCCCCTGGGCCCTATTCAGACTTCATCAGTGAATTTTCAGAGTTTGTCACTGATCTAGTGACACACGCAGATAATGTAATTATAATGGGGGATTTAATGAAAAAAGTTTTCCAGTTCAAACGTTGAGTGCCCTGTCTTTGCAGTCTATTCAATTGAATATAGGGTGAAAAGGATTTGCAAATCCTTGTATTTTTTTTTGTATTTACGATTCACACAACGTGCCAACTTCACTGGTTTTGGGTCTTGTACATTATAATTGTCCGGATAGTCATCTAGGATAGGCTCCAACTCACCAGTGACCCTCATGAGAAAAACAAATGGATTGATGGACAGAAAAAACAGTATTATGCCATAAATAGGAAATCTAAGATAGAAAATACAAATTGTAAAAAGAAAATCTGAGCGCATATAACTGAATTCAAGCAATGGTGGTGGCTATAATAATCAATTATTTTATTAGTTGAGTGTTAAAAACATTTGTATTATTATAACAGAACACGTTATCACAACTGCAGTATAGAATATGATTTGTCAAGGAGAAGCCCCATCCTCACGGCTGGTTAGTCGGATTAGCTCTTGTTGTTTCCAGCTGGTGTCTTAAACCAGGCGTACCACAGGGGGGGCCACCACTCCAAACTAACTCCACTTAGCTGTGAAGTTATCCATGCAAAAAGTAAACAAACATCCCATCTGTTAGTATCATCGCAGAGCAGCCTACAGTACTTTCTCAAGGCGGAGTTACCGAGAAAGAAAAATCCAAACAAGCGCACTTTTGTTTTTTGGACACAATTAGCTCATGCACAAAAGCTGTCATGTTGGTAAGTACAACTTCCTATGAGACGGGGGAAACGATTCCGGCAGCTCAGTGGTGGCTGTAACCTGGAATACGGCATTCTTCATTTGTCCCGACGCAAGCCGCCACATTTAGTCGCGCCTTTGGCCACGAGGCGTTAAGTGCCGTGTTCACTCTTTTTTCTGAAGTGCAGTGGGAGTTGGCCCACACTACGAACCACTTAGCCTGCTGCACCTTTAAGTTCATAGAAAGTTGTCAAGTTATGCCATTATACATTTGTTTTATTATAGATTGAAATACGAAACCCCAAACCAGGGAAGTTGGCACATTGAGTAAATCGTAAATAAAAACAGAAAACAATGATTTGCAATTCCTTTTCAACGTATATTCGATTCAATAGATTGCAACCACAAGATATTTAATGTCCGAACTGGTAAACTTTGTTGTTGTTTTTTTTGCAAATATTAGCTCATTTGGAATTTGAAACATTTTTCGAAAAAGCTGGCACAAGTGGCAAAAAAGACAGAGAATGTTGAGGAATGCTCATCTAACACGTATTTAGAACATCTCACAGGTGAACAGGCTAATTGGGAACAGGTGGGTGTCATGATTGGGTATAAAAGCAGCTTCCATGAAATGCTCAGTCATTCACAAACAAGGATGGGGCGAGGATCACCACTTTGTGAACAAATATGCGAGCAAATTGTCAATGATATTACAGAGATTCGATTACTCACACGCATACTTGCCAACCCTCCTGGATTTTCCGGGAGACTCACGAAATTCAGCGCCTCTACCGAAAACCTCCCGGAAGAAATTTTCTCCCGAAAATCTCCCCAAATTCAGCTGGAACTGGAGGCCACGCCCCCTCCAGCTCAAACATGTACAGTTCGAAGCTTGAAAAGGAGGATTGCAGGCGGATCTGACTGCATTTAAAGTCCTTTTTAAAAACGACTGCTAATCCTCCTCCTTTTCGACCGGACGACCGCGGAGAATTAAAGTAGGAACACTCCAAGGCAGAAGTTCATTAAGAGGGGCGGACTCACCGGCTCTCAGCCATGTTTCCGCCACACTGAAGAAGTCAAGTCCGCCGCCCACGGGAAGTGAAGAAATCCTTCAGGATAAACATTTTGTTTGTCAAAGATCTTGCGTTCACAAGACCGAACCTGGCGGGGGCCAGCACGTGCAAGGGCGCAGCTAATCCAAGTCGGGCCCGACACACAGCCCGCAGGTGGCAGGGGAGAGGAGCCACGAGTAGTGAGCTGACAGAGACGAAAATAGACGCAAACAACACAAAAACGAACAGAGCTGACAACGAGAGACGGCAGGGCAAAGCACATACTGGCGCCATCTTCTGGAAACTCGGAAGTGACGTTACTCAAATAGTGAAAGGTAAGTTTTTTTAGTAACCAGCAATCACAGTACAGTTAGTAGAACAATTGTGTTTTTATTACTGTGTATTTGATAGGTGCCGTCTGAAATTCAACTATTTATTTTATTTATATACATAATAAAATAAATATATATAGCTAGAATTCACTGAAAGTTAAGTATTTCGCCCCACCCCCTGAACACGCCCCCCACCCTCCACCCCCACCTCCCGTAACCGGAGGTCTCAAGGATGCTCATACGGTATTGCATAAAAAAGTAACATCGGTGTGTAAAGGATATCACCACACGGGCTCAGGAACACTTCAGAAAACCAATATCGGTAACTACAGTTGGTCGCTACATCTAAAATGCCACAACGTAGACCCCCGACTGTTGAACAACTTAAGATGTACATCAAGCAAGAATGGGAAATAATTCCACCCAAAAAGCTTCAAAAATTAGACTCCTCAGTTCCCAAACAACTACTGAGTGTTGTTTAAAAGGAAAGGCCATGTAACACAGCGGTAAAAATGCCACTGTGCCAACTGTTTTGCAATGTGTTGCTGCCATTAAATTCTAAGTTAATGATTATTTGCAAAAAAAATTAAGTTTCTCAGTTCGAACATTAAATATCTTGTCTTTGCAATCTATTGAATTGAATATACGTTGAAAAGAATTTGCAAATCATTGTTTTCTGTTTTTATTTAAGAATTACACAACGTGCAATGAATGTATTCATTTCTTCAATGTTGAAACATAGAAAACACTGCATAACAAATAATCATAATAACATAATTAAAAATTAAAAATTGCAGTCTCATATAAGAAACGTCTTAAACTGTCCAAGTGTAACTACGTGCTATAAAAGTTTGTAATACTGTTGTTTCAGAAAACACATTAAAACCACGAAGATACTGAAAATAGTGAGTGAATGAATGAAAAAGTGCATAAAGCCCATGCAGTATGTACACGCTAAAGATGCGCGGATAGGCAATTATATCATCTGCAACCGCATCACTAAAGTCGTCAACCACCCGCCATCCACCCGAACCAACATTTTATCAAAACCGCAACCACCCGCCCGTTGATATATATTAGGGGTCGGCAACCTTTAACACACGAAAGCTATTTTGACCCGTCTCACAGAGTAAAGAAGACAATGGGAGCTGCAACCATTTTCGCGAATATTTACTGGTACTAATCAAGATAACGAGAATAAGGGCGCGCTATGAAACCATTGCCTTTGATGCCCTTTACAACATGTACAAACTGCTCGCCAGTCCAGCAACATGTTGTATGCAGCTTCTGCTGATACACGTACAAGATTGAAAGGCATACTGGGTGATACAGAGTACACTGATGGTTACCCAGATACCTTTGCAATCATGACTATTCCTGACTATATTTTACACCCCCGCGCCCCCAACCCCGCCCACCTTACCGACACGGGGGAGGGGGTGCTAGCGGGGTGTATAATATAGTCAGGAAGAGTCATTGATACAAAGGATTCTGGGTATTTCTTACCGACGCGGGGGGTTGGTGCTAGCGGGGTGTATAATATAGTCAGGAAGAGTCATTGATACAAAGGATTCTGGGTATTTGTTGTGTTCCGTTTATGTTGTGTTCCTGTGAGGATGTTTTACCGAAATGGGTTTGTCATTCTTGTTTGGTGTAGCTTCACAGTGTGGCGCGTATTAGTAAGAGTGTTAAAGTTGTTTATATCACAACCATCAGTGTACTCTGTATCACCCAGTATGCCTTGCAGTCGTGTACGTGTGTCTGCGGAAGCCACACACAACATGTTGTTGGACTGCCAAGTAGTTTGCACATGTTGTAGAAGGCGTCAAAGGCAATGGCTTCATAGCACACCTTTATTCTTGTTATCTGGGTGACCACCAGCAGATATTTGTGAGAATGTTAGAGGCTCCTATTGTCTTCATTACTTTGTGAAACGGGTGAAAATGGCTCTTTGAGTGGTAAAGGTTGCCGATCTCTGAACTATGTATATTAAACATTTCCGAATGGCTAGACCGCCACCCGCCCGAATCTATTTAAAATCAGTTTTTTCGTCATCTCACCCGCCCGACCCGCGGTTTATCCGCGGATGACACCGCAAACCGGGCATCTCTAGTACACGCACATGGATTGTTCGCAGTAGTGAAAAGTAGTACAAGTAATGTGTACATGTGCAAGGTGTACAAGTGTAATATGTATAATTAGACTCGGAAAAATGTGACATAAAAATATACTTTGCAAACGTCTACAAAGTATTTAAAGATAGTTAAATACACTGCTAGTTTTACTGTTTAACATGACATAGATTATGTTTTACTTTCAACAAAAATTATTGGGGTATCCTATCATGAACCTCAATGTGAAAACACTCACAGTATTGGTTACATTAAAAAACAGACTTTGACCGTGCACATAAATATGTTGCTATAAGAAGTGGCAAATTATGATGATCAGCACCAAGCAAATAATCTCAAGATCCCCATCATATCAATTCCTAGATTCGATCGAAATTTTTTATTGCACACTACACAAAATAGACGTAACGTTATTATTATCAGAACTACGGATACCATTAACAAAAAATCCTCAAAACAGCCCACTACATGTAATATGGACTTTTTCAACACCCGATAATTTTGTCCCAAAACGTTATTAGTTGATGAGGTCATTAGAGAAAACAACCCTAAAGTCTTTGGTCTCAGTAAGACTTGGCTAAAACCAGATGGATTTTTCCCGCTTAACAAGGCATCTCCTCCTAACTATACAAGTCCACATATTGTGCGCCCCAAAAAATTCTTCACCTTAGCCCTAAACTAAGTAGTACATATAAATAATTTGAGGTGCTTACTATGAGGTCTGTCACACCACTACCTTTGTATCTGGTTGTTATCTATCGTCCTCCTCTGCCCTATTTTATCAGTGAATTTTCAGAGTTTATCGCCGATCTAGTGACGAACGCAGATAATATAATTATAATGGAGTATTTCAATATCCATATAAATACCCCGTCAGACACTCTGTGCGTGGCGCTCCAAACTATAAATGATAGTCATGGTCTTAGACAATTAATAAATGAACCCACACATCGCAACGGGAATACGATAGATCTAGACACCTAAACAAAGGTAAATAAAGAAAAGTAAATACATTTGGTCATGCAAATCAAACCTAGTGGTCCATATTTTAACCTTTTTAAGAAAAACAAGTGGACAATGCCAGTGCTCTTCAAGGATGCCTTGTCCAGATAATGTTGAAAGTCATGACTAGAATTATGTCAAATTCAGTCAATATTCATACAGAAAAATACGATTGTTAGTTCAATTATTGACCTTAACCCCACCTTGATGAATATATTTACAAGTGCAGTAGGGTTATGGGAAACATTCTGCTCCTAAAAAATGTCAAATATTGCTACCCAAAAATAATGCATGCCAGTACTTTAAAAATCTTGATTGTATTTAAAAAAAAAAAAAAACTTGCTAAAATACTAACAAATTGAGTAGTGTGGATTAACATAACTTGTATGAATGGATGTACAAATGCAGTAGGAGTAGTACAAATCCTTAAATTAGGAACAATTAGATAAACATCAAAACATAGTTTGTATTATTATTGCTGTGAAGACAAAATATTAACATCACCTAAAAATAATATTTCCACCTTCTGTTAGTTTTGAAAAAGAGGCTTTGATTGACTGATTGATTGATACTTTTATTAGTAGATTTCACAGTTCAGTACATATTCCGTACAATTGACAGCTAAATGGTAACACCCGAATAAGTTTTTCAACTTGTTTAAGTCGGGGTCCACGTTAATCAATTCAAGGCGTTCTAAAATGCTAACACACAATAAACTGTTATCTGCCTGTGAAAAACTTTGATGCAAAAAACATGATTTAGGGGAAAAACAAAGATACAAGCATGGAAATGGACGCTAGGAGGCGTTCAGGTGGCATTTTGAGCAGATGCTCGAACCACCTCATCTGGTTCCTCTCTATGTGGAGGAGCAGCGGCTTTACTTTGAGCCCCTCCCGGATGGCAGAGCTTCTCACCCTTTCTCTAAAGGAGAAACCCGTCCCCCGGCGGAGGAAACTCATTTTGGCCGCTTGTACCCGTGATATTGTCCTTTCGGTCATAACCCAAAGCTCATGACCATAGGTGAGGATGGGAACGTAGATCGACCGGTAAATTGAGAGCTTTGCCTTCCGGCTCAACTCCTTCTTCACCACAACGGATCGAGAAAGCGTCCCCATTACTGAAGACGCCGGACCGATCCGCCTGTCGATCTCACGATCCACTTTTCCCCCACTCGTGAGAAAGACTACTACGTACTTGAACTCCTCCACTTGGGGCAAGATCTCCTTCGCAACTTGGAGATGACACCCAACCCTTTCCCGGCCGAGAACCATGGACTTTGACTTGGAGGTGCTGATTCTCATCTCGGTCGCTTCACACCCGGCTGCGAACAGATCCAGTGAGAGCTGAAGATCCTGAAGCCACATTGTGGAGGGAGACGTGGTCCGCGGGCTTTCCAGGTAGCGGGATGTAAGGACCGGCCTCGAAGTCAGGGGCAAGTGAGTAGCTTGCCCAGCTGGAACTTGTTATCTAATAACCTGTCGCCCTTGTTAGCAACAGCCGGGGACGAGAGATGTGGTTGGGAGTTGCTGGTGAGCAGAGGCATGATGAAGGATCTTTGTGTAAAAAGAACCCACTGGACGACAACCTCCACACACATCATCTGCTAAAAGCAGAGACCTAATCCTGCAGCCACCAAACCGGATCCCCTCGACGCCCTGACTGTGCCTAGAAATTCTGTCCATAAAAAGTTATGAATAGAATGGGTGACAAAGGGCAACCTTGGCGGCTGTTTGTGTTAGTCCAGAATTGTACTCTTTGCAGTTGACTCTGTTTTTGTTTTGACGTTTGTGTAACGCGGAAAATAATTAGCTCTGATTTGCTCAAACGCAGACTTGGCGCCTCCTCTTCGTCGCTGTTAGCTTCTTCACCATCCAGTCGATAAACTTCCATTAAGAGCGGCGCGCCAGTCAAAGGAAACCCCCCCCAATCCCCTTCTCTCTCCTTTCCTACCCACTTGCCCCCGTGGAGCCCAACTGGCCTTCGATGTCCGTATCAATATGGTTTTTTTTCTGCACTTCACAACTTCGAGTGTCCATTAGTGTCCAGTATCCTTCCGTGCGCTATTGATTCCTGCGTGCCGTACGTCGTAAGTACGCTCTACTGCACAAACTCGGGTGGTCGGCACCGCCCGCTGCCCAGCCCCCTTCGGGCATGTAGTTGTCTGGTAGGGTCAGATGTCATGGGGTCAGGGCTTTTGGTCAGTGAAGTGACAGCAAAAATCACTGCAGGAACCTATACAATTCATGGAAATTCAAAAAGCTATAAATTAATTTGGATTGGATAAAAAAAATCTCCAACAATACAGAATTGTATCAAAAATTCAGAGAATACTTATCTCCTCTATTATTACAAATGTACAAATTTTCATTTAATGAACAATTGTTTTAAATTTTTTCCCATATCTCATTGATACTGATTGATATTGATAGGTCACCAGCCTTGGCGTCACTATAGACAGCGATTTTAAACTTGACAAACAAGTCAATGGCGTTTTAAAATCGTGTTTTTATAAAAATACAAATACAAATGTGATGTACAAATAGAGAAATACTTGGCATAAGTAAACGCGTATTTGCAAATATATTTTTGAGATTTGGAAATACAAACGTACATACAAATAAAATTTCCATCCATCCATTTTCTTTTAATATAAAAATGTGACATACAAATAAATCAAGAATTTGTATAAATAAACGTTCTGTCTTGCCTCTGGTGAGGGCGGTCGCATTTTTTCCCGCTTCCTCTTCTCCCAGCTTGCTCCCTTTGTTTTTGTCTTGTCTGAACTTTTTTGAAGCCTCTTTCTCTACGCTGTCCTTGAATCTAAACGTCAGCATGGATATGATCAGCTGGACTCTCGACGCGAATTTGAGAGCATCCAACATGGACGAATAGAACAGACAATTCACTGTTTTTGTCTGCTCGAGAAAAACAAACATCCTAATCTACGATTTGACTCCTTTGAACGGCCTTTACGCATGATCAGGATGTTCTGAAAAACATCCCGAGGACACCTCAACGATAGACGCTTTTGACCTCCCTCCCTCCTTAACGTCACCTGGAGTCGATCATTTGCAGATCGACCTCAATCTAAAAAACATTACATCATCACACCCAAGACAATTGGGCATACACGCACACACCCCACCCCCATCCCACGCCTTCACCACCGCTTTTTCCCCTTGTGGTGATGGCTGGATGGCAGCGCTTCAAAGCAGCAGTCGCCTTCCAGGGCCCCAACTCCCCGCCCCTCTGTTGCGATATATACATATACAAAATATTTTTCGATACTTTTCTAAATAAAGGGGACCACAAAAATGGCATTATTGGCTTAATATTAACACAAAGTCCTACAGTAAATTAAACATATGTTTCTTATTGCAAGTGTGTTCTTAATTAAACAGTGAACATACTAGACAACTTGTCTTTTATCAGTAAGTAAACAAACAAAGGCTCCTAATTTAGCTGCTGACGTATGCAGTAACATATTGTGTCATTTTCCATTCTATTATTTTCTGAAAATTGTGGCTTGTGCAGCCCTTTGAGACACTCTTGATTCAGGGCTATAAAAGTAAACATTGATTGATTGATTGATTGATTTTGTATTTATATTTTTGTAATAAATTTGCATATCATCCTCGTCTTTTAGCAAAGGTAAAACCGTTTTCATCTTTTAACCTTTTTGAACAAGCCGTGCATGCTTTTATATCAAGTCGCCTGGACTACTGCTATGCACTTTATGCTGACATTAGCCAAAAAGCTCTCTCCCGGTTGCAGTTAGTCCAGAACGCGGCAGCATGACTTTTAACAGGGGCCAAGAAACACGAGCATATAACCCCAATTCTAGAGAGTTTGCATTGGCTCCCTGTTCATTTTAGAATTGATTTTAGAACATTGCTGTTTGTTTTTACAGCTTTACATGGACTGGCACCTCATTATATATCGGACCTCATCCAAATGTACACTCCTGCCCAAGACCAGACTTAAAACCAGGGGAGACAGGGCCTTCTCTGTGGTCGGCCCTAATCTCTGGAACACTCTACCTCTTCATGTTAAAACTGCTCTCACAATGGCGTGTTTTAAGTCTCGTCTTAAGACCCACTTTTATTCTTTGGCTTTTAACACTACGTGAGTTGTGTGGTCCTCTGTGTTTTTTAATTTTTTTATTTCTATTTATTGTTTTATTCGGTTTTACCCTTCAAAATCGTTTTTAATTATATTTATTTTCATATAGTTTTTTATATTGGTTCCTGCCAATCTGTATTTGGATTCTGCATAAGTCCTGAACTTCTGTGCGAGTCCACCATAATCGATAAACTTCTTATTTTTCTCTGTCTTGTTGTCATGGGAAATTCATCCTCCACTGTTGCCATTTCTAATATGAAGTAGTGTAAAATTCTTACTTATATGTGTTAGTAAACTCGGCATGAAAGTGCTAAAACATACATACTACATACGAAGTGAGTTTACATTATTCACCCTAGAAACTTTAGTAATTAGAGGGTTCCGGTTGGACTGTTTTTCACGGGATACATTTCCGGCGTTGTTGTTGCACTAGGGAGCCAAAGATGAGGACATGCTGCCCTGTTGTTGATTTAAATAAAGTTTGAATGTCATTAAAACAGTTAGCTCCATCTTTTGTCACTTCTTCCACTCCTGTCCTTGCACGCTACACCACTGCAACAAAGATGACGGGGAGAAGAGACAGCTGAATTGATTGATTAATTGATTGAAACTTTTATAAGTAGAGTGCACAGTACAGTCCATATTCCGTACAATTGACCACTGAACGGTAACACCCGAATAAGTTTTTCAACTTGTTTAAGTCGATGAGCTACGTAATTAATACCGCCCACAAAACGGCGCATCCTGAAGCGACTGTCAGAAAGATGCTTGAAGATGATCTGTAAATCATGATCCATGCAACATTTTGACCAAAGACCCACCATTACATGTTATGTCGACCACAAGGAAGTGTTTTACATTTAATTATTTTTTTATATATATACAGTATATACTCCTTTAGTAACTCCTTTAATGCACCCTTTGGTACGCATGTGGGGGGGGGGCATGGTCTGCGGACCTGCAGCAAAGCGAGGTGTGCCAGGACCGGCTTAGAGATCAGCGACAGGTAAGCAGGCCCACCTGGGCCTGCTTACCTAATCACCTATAGCTCCGTTAAAAGGCAGCAGTTGGGGAGAAAAAAGAAGGTGTAGTTGTAGCACGAGCGAGAGCGAGAGTGAGACAGACCAACGCAGACAATTGCTGAAAAGCACATCAGAGACAATTTATTGCAGAATAAAACAGTGTTCTCAGCCCTGAGAGGAACTGTCATGTCAGTACTTGGTGGTCCGAATAACCGGGAAGGGAAAAACCCCCACAATGCAAAAAGATCAAAAATAGACCATTCATCCGCAGTGCGGCTTATAATCCGGTGCGCCCTACGGTCTAGAAAATACGGTATATATTGAAAATGATGCCTGTCCTAATGAATAAAGGATGGTTTAAGAAAATATATACAATGATATCATATTTTTATGGTGTGGAAAGAAGGCCTGATGCTCATACTTAAAATTGTCTAGTCCACAAGATAAGGGAAGACCACAATTACCAAACTTGTTATATTATTATATCTCCTTTGGTTGTGAACTTCTTCCTTTCTACTGCAGATAAGGAATGCATCAACACACACACACACACACACACACACACACACACACACATATATATATATATATATATATATATATATATATATATATATAACACACACACACACACACACATATACATATATATATATATATATATATATATATATATATATATATATATATATATAACACACACACACACACACACACACACACACATATATATATATATATATATATATATATGTATATATATATATATATATATATATATATATATATATGTGTGTGTGTGTGTGTGTGTGTGTGTTAATAAATTTGGAGTCTATAGTACATTAAAAAAGAAATACCTACTAAACGTAGGCAAAGTCCAAAGAAGCCACCTTTAGCATTCTAAAACTGTGTTAGAAAATACTTGGAATCAACCCAACTACATCCGCTTTGCTACAATCCTAATATCATTCAATATCATATAAAAATGTGGTCAATTGGAAAACATGGAAAGACAGAGGTATCACTAAACCTCATCATATTATTCATGCACACTCTTTTTAACCGTTCAATTAATTAACTGATCAATATAATATACCCAGATTTTTTTTTTTATATATCTTTTTTTTTTAAAACATGCTGTAAAGATATGCACATCCTCAGAAAGTATGTATTTTAATTGCATGAACTGGAAGATACCCTTTTTTTTTTTTTTTTTTTAACGAAATACAATTAAAAAATGAATTCAAAGATTTTATGGAATAAGAAATGAACATCATATTAGAAATGCAAATGATGCATGTGATCGGAAATGGATGATCGACTTAAACATTTTAGATCAGGCCTGGGCAATTATTTTGACTTGGGAGACAAATTTAGAGAGAAAAAAATGTGTCTGGGGGCAGGTTTATCTATTTTTAGGAACACAATTACAAAACCTCACCCACAATAATGTCTGGTTGAATGCTGAAAACGTTATGACAGACTACCTTAAAAACGGAATGGAATTACGCTTTTGTTTTGTTTTTTACTGAATGAGCCACCGAGAATGTACATTAAAATAAAGAATGTGGGATTTTTAATATTTACTATGAAGGATAAAACGGAATATTGACAACATATGAACGTCACACCCCCTCTCCATCGACAAATTTTACAATCAAGCAAAACACAACAAAAATGCAACAAACACAACCAAATATTAACACGAAGGGTAAAAAAAAAACCACATACAATCTGATACATCTGATAAATTACGAAGCTTTGTAACTAAAAATCTCCTTCCACGTCTGTCCCTGACACCCACATTTCAGGCTGGCCTGAAAACACATAAACACTCTGTGAAAACGCTCCCCACCAACAGTGCTTATTACCCCGTCTGAGCTGCTGTGACTTAGATCAGTGGTCCCCAACCACCGGGCTGGCCCGATTGGTACCAGCCGCAGAAGAATTTTTTATAAATTTTTATTGAAAAAATAAATAAATACATTTTTTTATTATTTTTTATTTTTTTATTAAATCAACATAAAAAACACAATATACACTTACAATTAGTGCACCAACCACAAAAACCTCCCTTTCTCATGACAAAGAAGAAAAAAAAAAAAAACACAAAAACCTCCCTTTTTCATGACAAAGAAGAAAAAAAAAAAAAAAGGACATCTCCCCAACCCCACACCCGGGCCGCGGGACAAATTATTAAGCGTTGACCAGTCCGCGGATACAAAAAGGTTGGGGACCACTGACTTAGATGACCATAGTAACTAAATATATTACCATAGTAACTAGTATATAATGCAAAAGTGCAGATTACAACCATTGAAATGCTTTGTATTAGAGAAGTCTGATATTATCGGACTGCCGACATTATCTGCAGATAAATGCTTTAAAATGTAATATCGAAAATTATCGGTATCGGTTTCAAAATGATCGATATCGGTTTCAAGAATTAATATTTTTGACATTTTAAAACGTCCCTGTGTACACTGACATATGGAGAAGTACAGAGCACCACTAAACCTTAAAGGCACTGCCTTTGCGCGCCGGCCCAGACACATAATATCTACGGCTTTTCACACACACAAGCGATACAATGAAATACTTGGTCAACAGCCATACATTCACACTGAGGGTGGCCGTATAGCAATCAATCAATCAATGTTTATTTATATAGCACTAAATCACAAATGTCTCAAAGGACTGTACAAACCACTATGACTACGACATCCTCGGAAGAACCCACATAAGGGCAAGGAAAACTCACACCCAGTGGGCAAGGACAATTCACACCCAGTGGGACACCAGTGACAATGATGACTATGAGAACCTTGGAGACGACCTCAAATGTGTCATCCCTTGACCATACGTTCTCTTTTCCCCGGACATGTCCTCTTTTGAGGGACTGTCCGGACAGGGTTTCTTAAATGCTTCAAATGTCCGGTGTTTTGTGTCAAGGTTGAGTGTATTTTCAATGTACGGACAGGGTTAAGATGGGTTAATAACAAAACGAATTGTGAAGGTGTGCACACGCAGCAACAGCCGTGAGGGAGGGGCAGAGACTGAGAGAGCGTGAGAGCGAGATAGACTGTTGATTGTCAATCGAGGCATACTTAGTCAACAATCATAGAGGTCACACTGAGAATGGCTGTGTAAACAACTTTAACACTGTTACAAATATGCGCGAAACCGTGAACCCACACCAAACAAGATTGACAAACACATTTCGGGAGAACATCCGCACCGTAACACAACATAAACACAACAGAACAAATACCCAGAACCCCTTGCAACACTGACTCTTCCGGGATGCTACAATACCGTCACATCAAATATTCCACTTGGAAAAATATTATTGATGGAAGATTTTGCATATTTTGTTTGTTTGCCATAAAAAAAACATAGTTTTGTTTGACAAAAAAGGGCGGAAAACAAACAAACAAAAAAAGAAAACGACATAAAAAAACTAAATCATTTTGAAATGAGGAATAGATCTGAAGTTGATGTAGACACCAGAGATTTAAGCGTTAAATATAAAATGTATGTATGCCCTGGCACAACCTTATTAACATTTCATGACCCAAGCAAAACACTTTGTAGACTTTTATACAGAAATAAATACACCTACAACTTGTTGAATAAAAACATAGAAAAAACTACCAGCAGTGGTAAAGTTTAGATCTATGAAGGAAAGAAGAAAGTGAATGAATGATTATAAACAAATACATTTACATATGCATAAAAATGTGTCTTCTTTTTATATTATTTCTTTTAATTTTACGTTTATGACAACCTTTTTCCAAAACACAATATGGAATGTGAGATATCGCAGGACAATGCATACGTTTATTTTTTGTTTTCAAAAAGCTTACAAAAAAGTGGGACCCCAAAAATGTATTGTGGGACCCCATTTTCATGACTTGATGGGGTCCATGGGACCCCACTTTGAAAATTCCTAAATGCTTTATTTAAATATATATCCATCCATCCATCCATCATCTTCCGCTTATCCGAGGTCGGGTCGCGGGGGCAGCAGCCTAAGCAGGGAAGCCCAGACTTCCCTCTCCCCAGTCACATCGTCTAGCTCTTCCCGGGGGATCCCGAGGCGTTCCCAGGCCAGCCGGGAGACATAGTCTTCCCAATGTGTCCTGGGTCTTCCCCGTGGCCTCCTGCCGGTTGGACTTGCCCGAAACACCTTCCTAGGGAGGCGTTCGGGTGGCATCCTGACCAGATGCCCGAGCCACCTCATCTGGCTCCTCTCGATGTGGAGGAGCAGCGGCTTTACTTTGAGCTCCTCCCGGATGGCAGAGCTTCTCACCCTATCTCTAAGGGAGAGCCCCGCCACCCGGCGGAGGAAATTCATTTCGGCCGCTTGTACCCGTGATCTTATCCTTTCGGTCATGACCCAAAGCTCATGACCATAGATGAGGATGGGAACGTAGATCGACCGGTAAATTGAGAGCTTTGCCTTCCGGCTCAGCTCCTTCTTCACCACAACGGATCAATACAACGTCCGCATTACTGAAGCTGCTGCACCGATCCGCCTGTCAATCTCACGATCCACTCTTCCCCCATTCGTGAACAAGACTTCTAGGTACTTGAACTCCTCCACTTGGGGCAGGGTCTCCTCCCCACCCCGGAAATAGCACTCCACCCTTTTCCGGGCGAGAACCATGGCCTCGGACTTGGAGGTGCTGATTCTCATTCCGGTCGCTTCACACTCGGCTGTGAACCGATCCAGTGAGAGCTGAAGAGCAAGACACTTCACCCTTGCTCCTGATGGGTGTTGGTTAGCGCCTTGCATGGCAGCTCCCTCCATCAGTGTGTGAATGTGTGTGTGAATGGGTAAATGTGGAAGTAGTGTCAAAGCGCTTTGAGTACCTTGAAGGTAGAAAAGCGCTATACAAGTACAACCCATTTATCATTTATTTAAGCTTAGGGACGACAGCAAAGACTTACTGTAAAGGAAAGACGGCGTCAACAAAGTACATCCGAACATGACATGACAATCGAGAACGTCCACCCAAGAACTGAAATAGTCTTGATTGCCAAAACAAAGTAGATGCAGGAAATAAGGCTCGAAAATTAATTGATTAACGTGGACCCCGACTTAAACAAGTTAAAAAACTTATTGGGGTGTTACCATTTCGTGGTCAATTGTAGGGAATATGTACTGTACTGTGCAATCTACTAATACAAGTTTCAATCAATCAATTGCTCAAAGGAAGACATGAAACTGCTACAGGAAAATACCAAAAAAAGAGAAAAAAGCCACCAAAATAGGAGCATAAGACAAGAAGTAAAACTCTACACACAGGAAAAGAGCAAAAAAGTGAAAATAAGTCATGGTGTGATGTGACAGGGGGTGACAGTACACCTACTTTGAGACAAGAGCTATAGTCATGCATGCTTGCTTATGCTTTAAAGTCATATCCAACAGCAACTTTTTACTGTCAACTGAGTTTTGTTTGTTAATGATTTCTGCTGGTGGTCTGCCTCCGCATTTTTTCAACGCAAAAAAATGTGCCATGGCTCAAAAAAGGTTGAAAAACACTGCACTAGAGGACCCTTTGGTAGGGTCGATGAGATGACCTTTGGCCTTATTTGTGTCGTTTGGACCATTCATTGTGTTGTCATCCCTTGACCCCCGTTCAACTAACACAGACCCTCTGTCACAGCTAAAGTGACCACACTGACGGATCAATAGACCCCCTGAAAGCCTTCAAGAGCCTGTGATCGTGTTGCACTGCTAATGAATGGGCTGTTGTTTACGTTGTCACTTCAGTCCTTTTCAATCAAGTATGTGCCGAGCATCACTGCCTGTGCAATATGGCACCTCTCCCACTCTAGAACTGAGCAGGATTCACTTTTGAAATGGCAATGACCCTTAAAGCCGAGAAAAAACAAAAACATACAAATGTCGTTGATAAAGAATGCTACGGGAATAAAGTTGTGTAAAATCAATAGGCTATTCTAAAAAAAAACTAAACCAGTAAAGTTGGTACTTGTTTAAATCGTATATAAAAACAAAATACAATGATTTGGTAATCCTTTTCAACCTATATTCAATTTGAAAGGACTGCAATGACAAGACACTTAAGTCATGTTCGAATTGGAAAACTTTGTTATTTTTTGCAAATATTAGCTCATTTGGAATTTGATGTCTGCAACATGTTTCAAAAAAGCTGGCACAAGCGGCAAAAAAGACTGAAAAAGTTGTGGAACGCTCATCAAACACTTATTTGGAACATCCCACAGGTGGACAGGCTAAATGGGAACAGGTGGGTGCCATGATTGGGTTCAAAAGCAGCTTCCATGTCATTCACAAAAAAAGGATGGGGCGAGGGCCACCACTTTGTGAACACATGCGTGAGCAAATTGTCGACCTGTTTAAGAACAACATTTTTCAACAAGCTATTGAAAGGAATTTAAGGATTTCACCATCTACGGTCCGTAATATCGTCAAAAGGTTCAGAGAATCTGGGGAAATCACTGCACGTAAGCGATGATGTTACGGGCCTTCGATCTCTCAGGCGGTACTGCATCAAAAACCGACATCAGTGTGTAAAGGATATCACCACATGTGCTCAGGAACACTTCAGAAAACTACTGTCAGTAACTACAGTTTGCCACTACATCTGTAAATGCAAGTTAAAACTCTACTCTGCAAAGCAAAAGCCATTTATTAACAACACCCAGAAATGTCCCTAGGCCCCGAGTTCATCTAAGATGGACTGATGCAAAGTTGAAAAGTGTTCTGTGGTCTGACGCATAGGCGCCGATCTACATTTCTGCCAGTGGTTGCTCGGTGTGTGTGTATTTAAAAAAAATAGATGTTCAGCAAAGTTAATATACCATATGATTTGTGGCTTTATTATTTTGTAAAACGGACCAAACTCGCTACAAAATTAACTACAACAAGATTGATTTTTCAATAATTATTTTAAAGATTGAAAGTTGGCGTCCGGCGCCTATGGTCTGACAAGTTCCCATTTCAAATTGTTTTTGGAGACTGTGGACGTCGTGTCACCCGGATCAAAGAAGAAAAGAACCTTCCGGATTGTTATAGGCGCAAAGTTCAAAAGCCAGCATCCGTGATGGTATGGGTGTGTATTAGTGCCTGAGGAATGAAACCTAAAGTACCACAACGGAGACCCTGGACTGTTGAACAACTTAAGCTGTACATCAAGCAATAATGGGAAATAATTCCGCCTGAAAAGCTTCAAAAATGTTCTCCTCAGTTCTCAAGCGTTTACTGGGTGTTGTTAAAAGGAAAAGCCATGTAACACGGTGGTAAAAATGCTCCTGTGACAACTTTTTTGCAATGTGTTGCTCCCTTTAATTTCTAAATTAATGATTATTTGTTAAAAAAAAAATGTTCCTCAGTTCGAACGTTAAAATATCTTGTAGTCTATTCAATTGAATATAAGTGTAAAAGGATTTGCAAATCATTGTATTCTGTTTTTATTTACGAATTACTGGGTTTTGTGTGTATATATATATACATGTATATTAATGTTTTTGTGTGTATATATATGTATATGTATATATATATATATATATGTATATGTGTGTGTATATATATATATATATATGTGTGTATATGAATATATATATATATATATATATATATATATATATATACATATATATATATATATATATATATATATATATATATGTGTCTGTATATAAATATATGTTCATATTTATTTATTGTCACTTTACGGTTTTTGGGTACCCAGGCAATTATTTTAGCCCGATAAAGTTAGAGCACCCCTGCCATTATGCTACACAGATAGGAAAAAAGATTTACTTTTATGAAAATATCGTTACACCTTTTCTTCGGAAATATAGTTAGTCAGAATTATTATCACCTGAATAAGTTTTTCAACATGTTTAAGTCGGGTCCCACGTTAATCAATTCATGGTACAAATATATACTATCCGTCATGACGTGGGGATTTTCGCAGCTTGCTGTGGGGTTTGTTCTCTCGGGATGCAAACGGATTACTCTGGACCAAGCGTGAAGGGAGGAACATTTTTAATTAATCACTATCAAAATAAGAACAAACAAAAGGGCGCATGAGGCGTAAACACAACTTAGACAGAACTATGGACAAGAAACAGAACTCACTGAACTGTGGCATGAATAAACAATACTTACTTGGCATGAAAACGAGCAGCATGAAGTATGGCATGAACAGAGCAACAAAACCTAATCATGAGAGGAGAAATGTTGCCAGACCGACTGTCTGGCAAAATAGGCTTAAATAAAAGTCTCTTGATTGGAAACAGGTGCGCGTCCCAAACACGAGAGGCAGGTGAAAATCATAAGTCGCCATGGAAACTAAAACAAACAAGGGTGCACAAAAACAGGAACTAATGAAGTCTAAAACTAACAGAACATAACAAAAACATGATCCGGACCATGGGTCATGACAATATCAGCATAAATCATAATAATTTGTGACATTACAAAAAAGTGCAAAGTTGCCAGAAAAAAAGTCATGAGGAAAAGTATATTGTGGAGAGACGGAGTCGACGCTGGGGCGGGACACACTTTGGCCATCCTCAAAATGGCGGCCAGGAGGCGGAGTATGCAGCGGAACAAAGAGGCAGGGCGTGCCTGGTTCTCAATCTGCCTATCTCCTCACAGCGTTTAAGAGGGGAGAAGGAGGAAGGAGCAGGAGAGAGAGTTGGAGTGTCCGCAGGAGTGCAACATGGCAGAAGCAACCAAATCCAGAACGATCCGAGAAGGAGCCCCAGAGGAAGACAACGCCACCGGCAGCTGAAGACCGAGACGAGCAGCGGAGGAGGCGGAGCTGAAAAGCGACCCGATCGACGCCGACACTTTGCTATTTGAAAAAATAAAAGAGTCAAACCTGCTCGACGCAATGTCCTTCCTAAATGGTCCAGATAACCCCCACGGTGACGGCTGGAGTCGTTCACATATACATTTGGCATAAAATCTTTTGAGGGATAAAAAAAAGGGTTTTGAAAAAGATGTTAAAAACAAAATAAGTGTAACGCGTAATGAAACTACAGTTGGAAGGAGACAGGCCACTTTTGAACACTTTGATTGGATGAAGTTTGGCCTTCAAAGGTCCCACTGAGGAACAATGTTCCCTCTCAACTGCGCGCTTGGGCAATCGCGCACTGCTCGCACATTCTCAGCGCACAAGAAAATCTATGCAGCGCATAAAATACTATTCAAAATAAACGTATGAATTGATATCTAATATTAGTCCTAATCTTATCTAATCAATTAAACTAATAATAATACTAATAATAAAAATGGTGTTTTCTGTACCATTTTGCAACGTGTCCAGGTTTCCAGCCAATGAAACGACTCGGTTCACTTACGCTACCCAGCCAATCATAGCATTGAAACTATTGATGTTGACAACATACTTGCCAACCTTGAGACCTCCGATTTCGGGAGGTGAGGGGCGTGGTCAGGGGCGGGGCGGGGCGGGGGGCGTGGTTAAGAGTGGAGTATAATTCACCAACTCGAGTATTTCATATATATTTCATATATATATATACATATATAAATATATATATATATGTATGAAATACTTGACTTTCAGTGAATTCTTGCTATATATTTATTTTATTACATTTACAAATAAAATAAATAGTTGAATTTCAGACGTCACCTATCAAATACACAGTAATAAAAACACAGTTGTTCTACTAACTGTACTGTGCTTGCTGGTTACTGAAATGAAACCAAAAACACTTACCTTTCACTATTTGAATAACCTTTGTTCTGCCATTTGCGTACTGGCGAGAGTCACTTGGCGTCAGGTGCGCAACACCACGTAAATTGTTGGCCAATCAAAAAGCAACCCCATAACGCTATAGCCAACATTCACCAGGAGATGGCGACAGACAAGATAGAATCACTCTATTACAGACGGCGTCGCCATGGCTGTAACTTCCTCGTTCTTCTGCTTCGTCTCCTTGTGTGTGCAGTTTTTTTATTAAAATCTATAGATGTTGTAACTTGATTGGGCAGGCAAGCTGTTTGTATAGTGGGAAAGCGGGCGCTAAACCGGCTGTCCCCACTCAGGTCCGCATGGAGCTCAAGGGGGCGTGGCCTCCAGCTACGCTGAATTTTGGGAGATTTTCGGGAGAAAATTTCTTCCAGGAAGTTTTCAGGAGAGGCACTGAATTTCGGGAGTCTCCCGGAAAATCCGGGAGGGTTGGCAAGTATGATTGACAATAACCCCTTATCATGGCAAACGACACATCCACTCACCAAGCGGTTTTAAAAAAGAAATGCGGTTCTTTTAAGATGGAATGGCTGTCAGAGTATGTTCGAATAGAAGAACAAGCGGTGAAACTGGGTGAGATGTTTTTTTTTCGAGTGAGAAGGGTCTACTCTGCAAAACATGCCACGAAGCTAAAGTAGCAAATGAGTTTACCGAGGGAAAAATGTAGACTGAATGGAAGTTGGAGTACCTCAAGCGTCACATTCAGCAGAAAAGTCATTTGAAAGCTGTTGGAATTGTACGAAGACTCAAGATGGGAACGGGGATTGGAACATTATTGCGGGAAAATGCAAAAGACAGAGAGAAAAGGAACGAGCTGTCACACAAAACAAAATCTGACCCTAAGCAAGTTAAAGTTTTCATAAATTCATACCAAAATGGATACATGGATGATACAGCAGAGGATTGGGAGAATGTCATGTGGTCAGATGAAACCAAAATAGAACTTTTTGGTATAAACTCAACTCGTCGTGTTTGGAGGAAGAAGAATACTGAGTTGCATCCCAAGAACACCATACCTACTGTGAAGCATGGGGGTGGAAACATCATGCTTTGGGGCTGTTTTTCTGCTAAGGGGACAGGACGACTGATCCGTGTTAAGGAAAGAATGAATGGGGCCATGTATTGTGAGATTTTGAACCAAAACCTCCTTCCATCAGTGAGAGCTTTGAATGGTTGACCAAATACTTATTTTCTACCATCATTTACAAATAAATTATTGAAAATTCCTACAATGGGAATTCCTGGATTTTTTTTCACATTCTGTCTCTCACAGTTGAAGTGTACCTATGATGAAAATTACAGACCTCTGTCATCATTTTAAGTGGGAGAACTTGCACAATCGGTGGCTGACTAAATACTTTTAAGCCCCACTGTATGTAAGTGTACCAGAAAGCTGGCGAAGCAAAAACTATGCCTTTGAATTTGTGAACTCAATCAATGAGACTATGTGCAATGTTAAAAATGCACCCTGGCATACAGTTGGAATTTCCAATTGTCTTTCCACTGTAACTCATCGTTCTTTTTCTTTTTATAAAGTATTCCGCTTTTAATCATCTCAAAGTATCAGCTGCCATAGAAGACTTTCCAACTGCAGGGTAAACAAAAAGTTAACATGAACCTCTGTGGTTCAATATGCTAGCCCACATCATCTAATAAGGATTAATGAGCCCTTTCAACAGTAATAAGCCATTTAACATTTGAAATTATAACATTGCCAGAGAGCATACATTTAACAGTATGATTATACTTGTTATTGCAGTTGTGTAACTCTGCATCACGCTAATGGAGTGGTTCTAAACCTTGTTGGAGGTACCGAACCCCACCAGTTTCATATGCGCATTCACCGAAAACCCTTTTTTAGTGAACAATATCAATCAATCAATGTTTATTTATATAGCCCTAAATCACAAATGTCTTAAAGGACTGCACAAACCACCACGACTACGACATCCTCGGAAAAACCCACATAAGGGCAAGGAAAACTCACACCCAGTGGGACGTCGGTGACAATGATGACTATGAGAACCTTGGAGAGGACCACAGACGTGGGCAACCCCCCACCCCCCAGGGGACCGAAAGCAATGGATGTCGAGCGGGTCTAACATGATACTGTGAAAGTTCAACCCATAGTGGATCCAATACAGCCGCGAGAGTTCAGTTCAAAGCGGATCCAAGACAGCAGCAAGAGTCCCGTCCACAAGAAACCATCCTAAGCGGAGTCGGATCAGCAGCGCAGAGATGTTTCCAACCGATACACAGGCGAGCGGTCCATCCTGGGTCCCGACGAGCGGTCCATCCTGGGTCCCGACTCTGGACAGCCAGTACTTCGTCTATGGCCATCGGACCGGACCTCTTCTACAAGGGAGGGGGGGACAGAGGAGAAAAAGAAAAGAAGCGGCAGATCAACTGGTCTAAAAAGCGAGTCTATTTAAAGGCTAGAGTATACAAATGAGTTTTAAGGTGAGACTTAAATGCTTCTACTGAGGTAGCATCTTGAACTGTTACTGGGAGGGCATTCCAGAGTACTGGAGCCCGAAATGAAAACGCTCTATAGCCCGCAGACTTTTTTGGGGCTTTGGGAATCACTAATAAGCCGGAGTCCTTTGAACGCAGATTTCTTGCCGGGACATATGGTACAATACAATAGGCAAGATAGGCTGGAGCTAGACCGTGTAGTATTTTATACATAAGTAGTAAAACCTTAAAGTCACATCTTAAGTGCACAGGAAGCCAGTGCAGGTGAGCCAGTACAGGCGTAATGTGATCAAACTTTCTTGTTCTTGTCAAAAGTCTAGCAGCCGCATTAACAATAATAAAGTTGTTTTCTTAATTGTATCTTAATTTATAAATATTAACCATGAAGTTATGTTATTATATCAAATAAATACTAATAAAGATATATTTGAACAAACAAAGTTACAGGAATGTACACATGATCCCAGGTTTGCATCCTATTGTGTAACATGTGAACGTTTTAGTTGGAACTAAATGGGATATCTGAAAGGAGTACAAATTATTTCCAAAGCAGGACCCCCACCCAGACATACAATACTAGTCCACAGCTCATGAAAAACAATATTTTTTGTTATTGTTATTGTAATTGGGCCAAAATACTTATATTAGAAAATAATCTCATGGAAATCACTGCTGTCATTTGATCAGAACAATAAAACATTTAACTTGTTATTTAGTCAGGTTTGGGGCCGTTGCTCTACTGGTGTGGCCACAGTAGATGTGCACGTCTAACGTTGCTCACATGTGCTCCCCTGAATGCTCAAGGAGTTTTTGCGTTTGCTCACGCATATGGAAAATTAGAGGGATCATTGCTGAGGAGCGTTTGGAATTACAGTAAAGAAGTGGTGGCCCGGGTGGGCGCTGCTCACTATGTCGCCAGACATCCTGACGCCCGCGCCGCTGGACACTTAGCAATGCAACGTTGGCACTTTGCGTCTGGGCACTCTGCTCGACTCCAAGCAAGCAGTTCAAATGACCCCAATCGCCCCGCCCCGCCCCCCCCCGGCCCAGTCCCCCACTCCTACTCATCTGTCAGAGGCAAAGAAAAATCCATTAACCTGATCAAAAAGGCGCCCCAAAGTCAGGACGCCATATGCACTCGCTTTAGGGGGGGTGGGCGGCTATATCCATGTTGTATCTATGTGGTACTAGGTGGGCTCGGGTGGCACCCAAGGACGGTAAAAAAAAACTTTTTTTTTTTTTCATTGACCATTAGCTTCTTAACCTAACACATTCTTTATATTCAACTTTGCTTGAACGTACAAACCTGGAGAAAAACGTGTCTTTTTATGCAAAATACAGTGGGGCAAAAAAGTATTTGGTCAGCCACCGATTGTGCAAGTTCTCTCACTTAAAATGATGACAGAGGTCTGTAATTTTCATCATAGGTACACTTCAACTGTGAGAGACAGGATGTTAAAAAAAATGCAGGAATTCACATTGTAGGAATTTTCAATAATTTATTTGTAAATTATGGTGGAAAATAAGTATTTGGTCAACCATTCAAAGCTCTCACTGATGGAAGGAGGTTTTGGCTCAAAATCTCACGATACATGGCCCCATTCATTCTTTCCTTAACAGGGATCAATCGTCCTGTCCCCTTAGCAGAAAAACATCCCCAAAGCATGATGTTTCCAACCCCATGCTTCACAGTAGGTATGGTGTTCTTGGGATGCAACTCAGTATTCTTCTTCCTCCAAATACGACGAGTTGAGTTTATACCAAAAAGTTCTATTTTGGTTTCATCACATTATCTCAATCCTCTGCTGTATCATCCATCCATGTATCCATTTTGGTATAAACTCAACTCGTCGTGTTTGCCTAAGTTACTGGACAAGTCAAAAAAAAGAACAAAAAAGAAAAAAAAAAGCATTTTTATTGACCAATCCCAGAGTATGACTTGACCATGTAAAAAAAATACGATATATTTTTTTCAATATTTATTAAAATTCCTTTTTTTTGTTTGCAATTTTTGTTTTTATAATTTCAAATACATTCTTTTTCTTTGCAAATATCTATTTGGGTTGCAAAAAACGTTTTTGTTTGTGTGAACAAAAATACAAATTTTTTCCATAAATACCGTGTTGTTACGACTGTCACGGGGGGGGTAAAATGGGTGGACCCAAATGCAGTAAAGACAAGCTGAAATCGTGTTCAAGGGTTATTATTAATAAAACCTGAGGGAAAACGAGGCAGCTTGTAGTCCTAGGCTTTGCAGTCCAGGAGAGCACACTGAGGCTAGCAGGCTGAGGCTAGCAGGCTGTGGCTAGCAGGCTGTGGCTAGCAGGCCGAGGCTAGCAGGCCGAGACTAGCAGGCTGAGGCAGGCACACACGGCAAGTAGGGAACTGAAGGCAGAGGAAAAAACACGGGTAAGATGAGGAGCAAAAAAACACACAAAATAGCAGGTTTGCAAGATTATCAAAATTGCTAGAATTCTAGGACAAACTGGCGAGAAGCGTTACCACATGTAGCGAGGTGAAACGATCTGGCAATCGCGCCGAGTGGAGTCCAAACATTTGTAGGCTGCAGGTGATGAGTTGATGGCAGGCAGGTGAGTGATTAGGGTGCTGGGATCAGCTGTGTCAGGCTGAGAGCTGGAGCCAAGCCTACGCCCAAAACACGCCCACTCTCCCAAAGACACACAGAGAAAAACAGACAGACTGACTGTGACAGTGCCCCCCCCTCAAGGAACGCCTCCAGGCGATCCCCCAGGCTTGCCCGGGTGACTGCGGTGAAAGGCCAAGATGAGGGAAGGGTCCAGGATGAAGCTGCGTGGCACCCAGCAACGCTCCTCAGGTCCATACCCCTCCCAATCCACCAGGTACTGTAGACCTCTACCCCGACGGCGCACATCCAGCAGTCGCCGGACCGTGTAGGCTGGGTGGTCATCGATGACACGGGGGGGAGGAGGGGGCGTGTCAGGGGGAGACAGTGGGCTGGAACAGGCTTCAGTTGAGAGACATGGAAGGTGGGATGGATCCTCCAGCGTGCAGGTAATTTGAGTTTAACTACTGTTGGATTGATGATGGAAATGATTTCATAAGGGCCAACATACCGGGGTGCAAGTTTCTTAGAGTCCACCTTCAGGGGGAGGTCTTTAGAGGAAAGCCACACCTGCTGACCAGGATGGTATACAGGGGCCGTACTTCGGTGTCGGTCAGCATATCGACGATTTCGGTCCACAGAGCGGAGGAGGGCAGCACGAGCATCTTTCCACACCTTGCGGCAACGCCGCATATGAGCCTCTACTGAAGGTACGGAGATGTCATCTTCCTCAGCAGGAAACAACGGAGGTAGGTATCCCAAGGATACCTCAAATGGTGACACTCCAGTTGCTGCACAGGGTAATGAGTTGTGGGCATACTCAACCCATACCAGGTGGGTGCTCCAAGAGGAGGGGTTCTTAGCAACGACACATCGGAGGGCCGCTTCTAGGTCTTGATTTGCCCGTTCGGTTTGCCCATTAGACTGAGGGTGATAACCCGAAGTCAGACTCACAGTGGCTCCAATAGCCCGACAGAAAGCCTTCCAAACCTCTGAAGTAAACTGAGGCCCTCTATCAGAGACCACATCTGAAGGAATACCATGAAGACGGAACACATGCTGGACCATGAGGTTGGCTGTTTCCAGGGATGTGGGGAGTTTGGGTAGAGCCACAAAATGCACTGATTTGGAAAATCTGTCCACTATAGTGAGGATAACCAAATTTCCCTGAGAAGGCGGGAGGCCAGTGACAAAATCCAGTGAAATATGAGACCAGGGGCGGCTTGGGACTGGCAAGGGATGGAGTAGGCCGGCCGGTGGTCGATTGGAGGATTTTCCACGGGCACACACAGTACAGGCAGACACAAAAGCACGGGTATCAGCATCCATGGTAGGCCACCAAAAGTGTCGCTTGAGGAGAGTCATGGTGCGGCCAACTCCTGGGTGGCAGGCAAATAGGGAAGCGTGTGCCCACAGAAGAACCTGTGAACGTACAGCATCAGGCACAAAAAGGCGGTTATCAGGACCATTACCCGGGTCTGGTTGGTCTTGCTGAGCCCTTCGGACCACCGACTCTATCTCCCAAGTCACTGTGGCCACCACACACGAGGCCGGAAGAATAGGCTCAGGACTGGTGGGACCCTCCGAAGTGAATTGACGTGACAGGGCATCCGGTTTGATGTTGCGGGATCCTGGACGGTAGGTCAGTGTGAAGCGGAATCGACCAAAAAACAAAGCCCACCGGGCCTGACGGGAATTGAGGCGCTTTGCAGACTGAATGTAGGTCAGGTTTTTATGGTCTGTCCAGATGATGAATGGGTGTTCTGCTCCCTCAAGCCAGTGCCTCCATTCTTCCAGAGCGAGTTTGACTGCCAGCAGTTCCCTATTACCTACATCATAATTGATCTCAGCAGGTTGTAGCCGATATGAGAAGAACGCACATGGATGGAGCTTCTGGTCCTTGGCAGAACGCTGGGATAGTACAGCCCCCACTCCAGACTCTGAGGCATCAACTTCCAGGATGAACTGGCGTGAGGGGTCAGGATGAATCAGGACAGGGGCTGTGGTAAAACGTCTCTTAAGCTCCTTGAAAGCCGCGTCAGCCTCTGCCGTCCAAGTGAATGGGATAGATGGAGATGTGAGTCTTGTGAGGGGTGCGACCACTTGACTGTAGTTCCGGATGAACCGGCGGTAAAAGTTTGCAAAGCCCAGAAAGCCCTGGAGACGTTTAACTGAGGTTGGTTGTGGCCAGTCCACCACAGCTCGCACCTTTTCGGGGTCTGCCTTCACCTGACCACTCTCAATGATGAAACCGAGAAACCTTGTGGACTGAACATGGAACTCACATTTTTCAGCTTTAATGTAGAGCTTGTTCTCAAGAAGGCGCTGGAGCACTTGTCTGACGTGAACCACATGTTCCTCCGGGTTTCGGGAGAAAATCAGGATATCATCCAGATACACAAAAACGGAGCGGTTAATCAAGTCTCGGAGGACATCGTTCACCAGAGCTTGAAAAACTGCTGGGGCATTAGTCAGGCCAAAGGGCATAACCAAGTATTCAAAATGGCCAAGGGGAGTCCTAAAGGCTGTTTTCCATTCATCACCAGCTCGGATTCGAATCAAATGGTAGGCATTGCGAAGGTCTAACTTGGAAAACACAGTTGCTCCTTGGAGGGGTTCAAAGGCAGATGCCAGTAAAGGCAGTGGGTATTTGTTATGAATGGTGATATTATTCAACCCTCGAAAATCTATACAGGGACGTAGAGTGCCATCTTTTTTACCCACAAAAAAAAAACCTGCACTGAGTGGGGAAGATGAGGGTCGAATAATGCCTGCAGCCAATGAGTCATGGATGTATTTTTCCATCGCCTCTCTCTCAGGGCGTGACAGATTGTATAACCGACTGGAAGGCAGGGGAGCTCCTGAAAGCAGGTCAATGGCACAGTCATAAGGGCGGTGCGGAGGGAGGGACAGTGCATGTTGCTTGCTGAAGGCCTCTTCTAAGTCATGGTAGACAGAGGGAACCTTGGACAGGTCTGGGGGCTCTGCAACAACCGGGGAGACTGTGTCCTCAGCAGGGGAGCGGGCAGACCGCAGGCAGGTGGAAAGACAGTAGGAGCTCCAGCTCACCACTTTGGCTGCAAACCAGTCAATGTGAGGATTGTGAAGTCTTAACCAGGGCTGACCAAGGACTACAGGAGCATGAGGAGAAGAGATAATGTGGAATTGGATTTGTTCAAGATGATTACCAGAGACAAGGAGGTGCACAGGTTCGGATCGGTGAGTGACACGGGCAAGGAGTCGACCAGTCAGGGAATTGGCTTGTAAGGGTGAGGGAAGTGGTTCGATGGTAATGCCCATTTGGGAAGCAACGTCGGCGTCCAAAAAGTTCTCATCCTCCCCCGAGTCCACCAGAGCAAGGAGAGACATGGACTGAGATTGCCAACGGAGACTAGCAGAAAACTGCATACGGCATAGGGACTTAGGGGAGGAGACAGCTTGGCTCACCAGAACCCCCACTGTTACTGGTGAGCCTACTCTTTTGGCCGCAAAGAACAGGTGGCAAGGAAATGGCCAGGTTGACCACAATAGAGACACACCCCTGCCCTCCTTCTGCGGAGGCGCTCTTCAGGTGTAAGGTGAGCCCGACCCACCTGCATGGGCTCCTCAACAGGGGAACTGGAGGTTAAGGCTTTGCACATTGGCAAATTGGGCTCGGCCGACCCGGGTCTAAAGCTGGAGGGCTCCAATGACCTGCAAAAAACGGGGTCGGCTTGCCACTGGGCCATCTGGTCTGAGATGTTGATAGCTGCTGTAATAGCTTCGTCTAAGGACAACTGCTCATTCCTCAGAGCAATCTCCCTTCCAATGACCCGACTAAGCCCATTCTGGAAAGCAGTGAGAAGGGCCTGGTCATTCCAGCCAGACTCCACAGCTAGGGACCGGAATTCACAGGCAAATTCTCTTACTGAGCGTTTCCCTTGACGAAGTCGCAACAACTGCTGACCTGCTTGCTGCCCTCGTATGGGGTGGTCGTAGACCCGCTTCAGTTCTGCAGATAGTGCAGCAAAGGACTGGACTGCAGGGGATCCTTGCTCACGAAGGGCATTAAAATAACTCAAAGGGGGCCCCTGTAGCAGGTTGGCTATATAAGCAATTTTGGCTGCCTCACGGCCAAAACGAGAGGGCTGAGCTTCAAAAGCAAGCTGGATCTGAGTTAAAAATTCACGACAGGTGCTAGGATTGCCAGAATATTTATCAGGCGGGGGAATGTGTGGCTCTGCAGCAGGAACAGCATGGGGTGCAGGTGGTGCAGGTGGTTCGGGTTGTGGTTGAGCTTGTTGATTGATGAGAGTTGTGAGCTGGGTGGAAACGCGTGACATCTGGTCAATAAGTTTTTGTAATAGTTGGTCATGGTTTCCCAAACGCTGTCCTTGATTGGCAAGGGCCTCCCTCACACGGTCAAAATCTGCTGGGTCCATTGTAAGTGCCAGATCGTTCTGTCACGGGGGGGTAAAATGGGTGGACCCAAATGCAGTAAAGACAAGCTGAAATCGTGTTCAAGGGTTATTATTAATAAAACCTGAGGGAAAACGAGGCAGCTTGTAGTCCTAGGCTTTGCAGTCCAGGAGAGCACACTGAGGCTAGCAGGCTGAGGCTAGCAGGCTGTGGCTAGCAGGCCGAGGCTAGCAGGCCGAGACTAGCAGGCTGAGGCAGGCACACACGGCAAGTAGGGAACTGAAGGCAGAGGAAAAAACACGGGTAAGATGAGGAGCAAAAAAACACACAAAATAGCAGGTTTGCAAGATTATCAAAATTGCTAGAATTCTAGGACAAACTGGCGAGAAGCGTTACCACATGTAGCGAGGTGAAACGATCTGGCAATCGCGCCGAGTGGAGTCCAAACATTTGTAGGCTGCAGGTGATGAGTTGATGGCAGGCAGGTGAGTGATTAGGGTGCTGGGATCAGCTGTGTCAGGCTGAGAGCTGGAGCCAAGCCTACGCCCAAAACACGCCCACTCTCCCAAAGACACACAGAGAAAAACAGACAGACTGACTGTGACAACGACACGTTAAAAATAAGCAGAAAAAAAACCTTGTAAAATAAATCTTTTGTCACCTTGTAAGATACTACAATCGTAATATTGTAGCATTGCAACTTAATTCTCAGGAACTTGGCACTTGGTTATGACTGGAAGTATAGTTGTAATGCAAAATAAGGTAGTTGTTTCCCTTTATCGAAGTTGTACAGCTGAAAAACAAAACCCCAAACAAGTAAAGTTTGCATGTTGTGTAAATAGTAAACAAAAACAGAATACAATGATTTGCAAATCCTTTTCAACTTATATTCAATTGAATAGACTGCAAAGACAAGTTAATTAATGTTCGAACTGGTAAACTTTGTTATTTTTTGCACATTCTAGCTCATTTGGAATTTGACGCCTGCATCATGTTTCAATAATGCTGGCACAAGTGGCAAAAAAGACTGAGAAAGTTGAGGAATGCTCATCAAACACTTATTGGGAACATCCCACAGGTGAAAAGGAACAGGTGGGTGCCATGATTGGGTATAAAAGCAGCTTCCATGAAAAACTCAGTTATTCACAAACAAGGATGGGGCGAGGGTCACCACTTTGTGAACAAATGCGTGAGCAAATTGTCCAACATTTTAAGAACAATATTTCTCAACAAGCTATTGCAAAGAATTTAAGGATTCCACCATCTACGGTCCCTAATATCATCAAAAGGTTCAGAGAATCTGGAGAAATCACTGCACGTAAGCGATGATATTACGGACCTCCGATCCCTCAGGCAGTACTGCATCAAAAAGTGATGTGTATAAAGGATATCTACACATGGGCTCAGGAACACTTCAGAAAACCACTCTCAGTAACTACAGTTGGTAGCTACATCTGTAAGTGCAAGTTGAAACTACTATGCTAAACAAAGGCAATTTATCAACAACACCCAGAAACGCCGCCGGCTTCACTGGGAACCGAGCTCATCTAAAATGGACTAATGTAAAGTGGAAAAGTGTTCTGTGGTCTGACGAGACCACATTTTCAATTATTTTGGAAACTTTGGACGTTGTGTCCTCCAGTTAAAAGAAAAACAGAACCATCCAGACTATTATACTGTAGGTGCAAAGTTCAAAAGCCAGCATCTGTGATGGTATGGGGGTGTATTAGTGCCCAGGGCATGGGTAACTTACACATCTGTGAAGGCACCATTAATACTGAAAGGTACATGCAGGTTTTGGAGCAACATTCATGATTGGATGGCAACATATAGATGTTGCCATCCAAGAAACATGTTTTTCATGGACGCCCCTGCTTATTTCAGCAAGACAATGCCAAGCCACATTCTGCAGGTGTTACAACAGTGTGGCATCGTAGCAAAAGAGTCCGGGTACTAGACTGGCCTGCCTGTAGTCCAGACCAGTCTCCCATTTAAAATGTGTGGCTCAATAAGTAACAAAAATGAAGTTGCAAATGCGACAAGAATACGGTTATAGAATTACTATGAAAAAAACAACAATATTTGTAAAGCTGCGAGAATATTAGCTTAAAGTTTCTCAATGACAAGAATGAACTTTGGAAGGAAAATAGTCAGAAAGTTGTAATGTTGTTGTTCAATGAAATGTCACAATGCAAATTTTGATGACTTGATGGGATCCCTAGGAGCCCATTTTCAAAATTCCTAGCACCAACACTGATGGGAGTATTGGTGTGTTTGTAAAACAGCAGCAGGAGGCTGTGGCCTGCAGGCCGTTTCTAATATTAATCAAATATCATCCCATAGATAATTCATTCACAAGCCGGATCAGTACTTCTACAAGAATAGTTGTAATGTGTGGAAAGTAAGGTTTATTTTTTGTTTTGACATTGTAGTGGTGTAGTGGTTTCGAGGAGGTGGTCCACATAGAGGAGAGTCAGTTGTTTGAACGCCGCATTCTCCTTCCCAATCACTGCTCTCGTGTCCTCAAACAAGACTTTGACCGATCTTGTCTTGAGTGGAGCCGGCGTATTAATGTTTGGTGGTGGTCGGAAAGTTTGTCACTGAAAGTTGGCAGCCACCTTTACATCAGTACAACATTTGATTTATGGTTTTTCATTATAGATGTCTGCAATATTGGAAATTATCGGTATCCGTTTCTAAAAGTAAAATGTTTGACTTTTTAAAACGCTGCTGTGTACACGGACATAGGGACAAGTACAGAGTGCCATTAAACCTTAAAGGTTTTTCACACACACACAAGTGATCGCAAGGCATACTTGGTCAACAGCCATACAGGTCACACTGAGGGTGGCCGTAGAAACAACTTTAACACTGTTACAAATATACGCCACACTGTGAACCCACACCAAACAAGAATGACAAACACATTTCGGGAGAACATCCGCACCGTAACACAATGTAAACACAACAGAACAAATACCCAGGACGCCTTGCAGCACTAACACTTCCGGGGCGCTTCAATAAACCAATAAACACCCCCAATACAGGATCAGGGGTGTATATTACTGCAGAATTAGGTCTCTGCTTTTTGCAGATGATGTGGTCCTGATGGCTTCATCTGGCCAAGATCTTCAGCTCTCACTGGATCGGTTACCAGCCGAGTTTACGGTTCTAGCCCGGAAAAGTGTGGAGTGCCATCTCCGGGTTAGGGAGGAGACCCTGCCCCGAGTGGAGGAGTTCAAGTACCTCGTTGTCTTGTTCATGAGTGAGGGAAGAGTGGATCGTGAGGTCGACAGGCGGATCGGTCTGGCGTCTTCAGTAATGTGGACGCCGTATCGATCCGTTGTGGTGAAGAAGGAGTTGAGCCGGAAGGCAAAGCTCTCAATTTACCGGCCGATCTACTTTCCCATCCTCACAAATGGTCATGAGCTTTGGGTTATGACCGAAAGGGCAAAATCATGGGTACAAGCGGCCGAAATGAGTTTCCTCCGCCGGGTGGCGGTGCTCTCCCTTAGAGATAGGGTGAGAAGCTCTGTCATCCGGGAGGAACTCAAAGTAAAGTCACTACTCCTCCACATCGAGAGGAGCCAGAAGAGGTGGTTCAGGCATCAGGTCAGGATGCCCCCCGAACGCCTCCCTAGGGAGGTGTTTAGGGCACGTCCGACTGGCAGAAGGCCACGGGGAAGACCCAGGACACGTTGGGGAAGACTGGCCTGGGAACACCTCGGGATCCCCCGGGAAGAGCTGGATGAAGTGGCTGGGGAAAGGAAGGTCTGGGCTTCCCTGCTTAGGCTGCTGCCCCCGCGACCGAACCTCGGATAAGCGGAAGAAGATGGATGGATGGATGGATGGATGGATGGATTGAGGCGCACTGGTTTATAGGGCGCATTAAAGGTCTACTGAAATAAGATTTTCTTATTTAAACGGGGATAGCTGGTCCCTTCTATGTGTCATACTTGATCATTTTGCGATATTGCCATATTTTTGCTGAAAGGATTTAGTAGAGAACATCGGGTTTTTTTTTTTTTTTTCTTTGTCATGAAAAAGGGAGGTTTTTGTCATGAAGAAGGGAGGTTTTTGTCATGAAAAAGGGAGGTTTTTTGGGGTTGGTGCACTAAAATTGTAAGTGTATCTTGTGTTTTTTATGTTGATTTAATAAAATAAAAACAGGGTTTAAAAAATAATAATAATAATAATAAAAATTAATAAAAAATTATTCTGCGGCCTGGTACCAATCAAGCCGCGGCCAGGTACCGGGCCACGGCCCGGTGGTTGGGGACCACTGGTCTACAAAACCTGTAACGGTGGTTCTTTGGTCAAAATCATGCATAGATGATCTTTTACAGATCATCTTGAAGCCGCTTTCTGACAGTCGCTTCAGGGTGCGTCGTTTTGTGGCTCACCTTCGGCAGCGTCTTTTCCGTCATCTTTGTTGTAGCGGTGTAGCGTGCAAGGACGGGAGTGGAAGAAGTGTCAAAAGATGGAGCTAATTGTTTTAATGACATTCAGACTTTTCTTAAATCTTAAATCAGCATCTCCTCATCTAGAAACAACAACACAGGAAATGTGTCCCGTTAAAAACCGTCCGGCCGGAACTCCCAGTAGCTAAAGTTCCTTGGGTGAAAAATGTAAACCCACTACACCGGTATGTTTTACAGATTTCATGGCGAGTTTACTGACAGATATAATTAAGAACTTTACGCTACTTTATAATAGAAATGGCAACAGCAGAGGATTAATGTCCAATAACAAGAAGACAGAGAAAAAGAACAAGTTCATCAACTACGGTGTCAACACGGACTACAAAGGCGTACACGCGCAATTTTACAGGACTTATGCAGATCCCAAATACAGATCGGCTCAGTACCAGAAGGTAAGGAAAGTTTCTTTTGCATATTATTGCGAAACAAAGCACCAGATAACATGTCTTACCTTATACACGCACCATAATAATAAAAGTATGCTGAAGCACAGTATAATCCATCAAGCGACGCGGCTTCGTAGCTTACTAAAGTTGTACTAAAACATTTTGTTCGATTTTTGAGCGCCGTTTGTAGTGTTCTGTATTTTCAATGGAACATTTCAAATGTTGGTGTTGTTTACTTGAGACATATTGCCATCAAAGGGCAGCACGGCGGTACAGGGGTTAGGGCAAGTGCCCCACAATACGTAGGTCCTGAGTGGTCCTGAGTTCAATCCCGGGCTCGGGATCTTTCTGTGTGGAGTTTGTGGGTTCCCTCCGGGTACTCCGTTTTCCTCCCACCTCTGAAGACATGCACCTGGGGATAGGTTGATTGGCAACACTGAATCTGCCCTCGTGTTTGAATGTGAGTGTGAATGTTGTCTGTCTATCTGTGTTGGCCCTGTGATGAGGTGGCGAATTGTCCAGGGTGTACGACGCATTCCGCCCAAATGCAGCTGAGATAGGCTCCAGCCCCCCCCCCCCTCCCCCCACCCCCGGTGACCCCAAAAGGGACAAGCGGTAGAAAATGGATGGATGGATATTGCCATCATAGTGCAGCCTACGCGTACCTCTTATGTTTGACTGCCATCTACTGGTCACACTTATCATTTCACCATGTACCCAATAGAATAGCTTCGAGGTG